>NW_022196903.1:4406090-4450264 GCF_008632895.1 Mastomys coucha
GTTTTTTGGAGGGGAATCTGGGAATGGAGAAATTTACATGTAAATAAAGAAAATATCTAAAAAAAAGAAAAAAAAAAGAAAGACTGAGAGAAATAACAATATTAATCAATGTATACCATTTTGGCTGATAACCATCACATAATGCAGACAGAGGAAGTGAGGAAAATAGCTATCATGTTAGTTGGGAAGACCTTTCAAAGGAAAGAACAATATTGGAACAGAGACCAAATCCAGCGGAGGCCATGAACAGAGCATTCCTGACATAGGAATAGCCAGGGCTAAGAGAGAAGACTCTGGTTAGTGTGTGTAAGCCAGCAAACAGCCAGTGTGGCTAGACATGTACAGATAGGGTAAAGAAGAGAGACACAGTTACAGAGGCCAGTGGCGATCTTATAAGCCATTAGCCAACTTTTCAAAAAGCCTATTTTATATCAGCCAAATACAATCAAAGAAGGATTTCATGAAGCATGCTTTTCCACGCCTAAAGAGTGGAATAAACAGGGAACAGACAAGGCACATTAAACACAGAGAGAATGAGTTCCAATTTCATTGTAATCTAGTTGCACAAGTAGGGTGCAAGCTGGCCTCTGTGGATGCAAAGTCAACACTCTGAGGCATCTTTTTCTAGAAGACAGACTGGATTGAGAAGGACTGATCAACACAGGGACAATCATAACAGCAAGGATGCCTCTGACATGAAGGAGTGGCTCAGGTGAGCAGAGTAGTTGATGTTGCCAGACAGCAGAGTTGCTCCAGCCTAAGTTCTCCAAAGGTCTGGCGAAATCTTTGGCCTAGATGTGGCATGTAGCCCACTAACTGAGTCACTGACGTAGGTGTTCCTAGCATTCTTATGAGAGAGTGATTACACTCCATGGTCTTATCATAAAGTATGTTAACTTTGTAGCAAACTATGGAAGCTACACATGAGAACTACCTGATTTCTACTTTCAAAGGCTAGCTCTAGCTGCAGTATGAAGAGCTGACTATAAGAAGAGGTTCTGTAGAAGACTGTAGAAGTAAATACCAAAGACAACAGAAGGCATGGCCTGAGTGTGATAGTATATACTCAGGAAGTCGAGGCAGGAAAATGGTGAGTTCAAAGCCAGCCTGAGCTACACAGCAAGAATGCATCTCACAAAACACAAACCAAGTAGAAGAGCAGGAATAGATGCAAAGAGGTTAGTCATGAGTTATATCTATGTAAAAATGCTAGTTACTAACTGAGAACACAGTTCTGGAAAACTATAAAAGGAAATGTAACCAGTAAAAGGGAGTAAAAGTCTCAATATGCTATGAAGATTCTCACTAGGTAAGAGCAAGCCAGAAGAATTTAGTGTGAACCTGGGCTTTGGGCAGAAACATGAATGGTAGCATTATCATGGAGACACCAAACTTGGAGGTAGACAGGCAACAGTTTTGAGGATTGTTTTGATTTATGTTTTTGTAGTAGAAGTGGGTTCATGTATTGTGAATTGTTTTTGTTATTAAAGTGAATTTTATATTCTCTCTCTCTCTCTCTCTCTCTCTCTCTCTCTCTCAAACACACACACACACACACACACATACGTGTGTGTGTGTGTGTGTGTGTGTGTGTGTGTGTGTGTGGTGCAATAGGAAGCTCTTTATTACACTCCTGCTCTTAATGTAAGATTTCCTGGTATCCAGAATGTTGAGAAATACATTTCTTCCCTTTAAAACATACCCATATGTGGTATTCTATTATAGACACACAAAAGAATCTGAGAGCTAGGCTGAATAATGAAGTTTGATTCTTAAACACATTAAATTTGGAAGCCTTTTAAACATGGATATATCGTGTAGCAGACAGATACCCAAGACTAAGGGTAGAGAAAAGGCCACTGTTAAAAGTGGGTAAAAATCGTATAAAAAATAAATGAAGCCATGAGACTAGAAGTGACATCCAGAGAGAAAGAAAAGATAGAGAAACTCTCTGGGGACTGAGCCCATAGGCTATCTGGTATCAGAGGTCAGGAGAGAAAGAGGATATAGCCAAGGAGACTGAAAGAAATGGTGCGTCTCAAAGGAGGAAACCAGGAGAAAATTTCTTGGAAAAACAAGGGAAAATTAAATACATATGAAGGGGGAGATATCTGTTCTCCAAATATTACTGAAAGATTTAGTTCAGTGAAACTAAGTTTCTCTGTTACCTTAGAAATGCCTACATTTCTTCTCATTTGATGGACTAGGTGTATCCCCGCGCTCCTAGAGCCAACTTCCCACAGTTTATGCAGACTGCATATTACCTACTGAATATAGCTGCTGCTTCCTTAAAGAACCCCATTTATTCCAGGATGTCAGGGCTCTACTTCCTGTGAGCTAGAATTGATAATGTGATACCGATCTCCCCAAGGGTTGGAGATGAAAACAAAAAGCACACAATGCAGAATTTTGGGACATTCTTTAAGAGATTAGCTAATTCATCTGACCTAAAGTCACTTCCCTCCGCTCCTCTCTTTCTACTCCAAGCATGTTTGATCTGATTAAAAATCCACCCTGATACCAGTCAGACTACAGACATGACTTGAAGAAAGTGTGCTGAGATATTAGAGGGAGACTAGACTGCCCAGTAACACTCCCAACTCACACAAGACACTGTGCTGCATTTAGGTTTTGATGCACAGTAGCTGTATCTGATCCTGGATGACATGCTAACTGTACATTCTTTGTCCATAGTGCTCCCCACAAAAGCAGCCTGTGTCACTCATCCTGCACAGAGGGAATAAAACGGGAGAAAATGGCAGGCCCTGGTTCTAGAACCATCTTAGTTCGTTTTGTACACTTTGGTCAAGTTGCTTGAGAGTTCTTCAACATTCCCTTTGTCTATAAAACATGAGTTTTTTTTCTCAGTTATCAGCAAACTCTTCTGCCTATTCTACTTCAAGTAAATGTGAATGGAATGATCCCCAGGTCCAGATTGGATCAAGACTGTGGGGGTAGTGGGGCTACAAGCTACACTAAAAATCCTCTTTTAAAACTTGGTATACTAAAATAGAAGACGTTGTACCTTTTAATGACTGCTTGGTAAAACAAGAAAACACAAGAATAAAAATTTCAACTGTAAATGGAGGCTTGACAAATTTAAAGGCCTAGAAGAATGATTAAAGGCCTGGGAGCTTTGTCTAAGTGTGGTTTGCAGAAAACTGTATTAATAGCTACTAGAGATGCTGAAATTCCAGCTCAAGAGAACAGATGGGATCATGTAGGACAACTTTAGTGGAAATTGGCCTCAAGACTGTTTCAGAAAATGTTAACTATGGAAAGGTATGTATGTGAGAGAGCACACCAGTACACAGGGCCAGAAGGAGAAAAGTGAAAATAGAAGCTTAAGAATAAGAAAAGAAAAGATGTTAATCTCTCAAGGATGATGATCCTCAAGGGTTACTGTACTGGCTGGTTTTGTGTGTCAACTTGACACAGGCTGGAGTTATCACAGAGAAGGGAGCTTCAGTTGGGGAAGTGCCTCCATGAGATCCAGCTGTGGGGCATTTTCTCAATTAGCGATCAAGGGGGTAGGGCCCCTTGTGGGTGGTGCCATCCTGGGCTGGAAGTCTTGGGTTCTATAAGAGAGCAGGCTGAGCAAGCCAGTAAGAAACATCTCTCCATGGCCTCTGCGTCAGCTCCTGCTTCCTGACCTGCTTGAGTTCCAGTCCTGACTTCCTCTGGTGATAAACAGCAATGTGGAAGTGTAAGCCAAATAAACCCTTTCCTCCCCACTACACTAAAAGTCACATTTAAAGCTGATTTCAGGTGCAATGTGGACCCAGAATAATGTGAGTGTCTTGTTGAAAGTCTTCCATAATGTCTTGAGAGGCAAAGAAAAAAACAGCCTTAATCCAGGAAACAGCTTCGTCATCAATGTTTGGTTTTGCCTAATGCAAGACAAGGATCAGCCTTTATCTCAGCCCATTAAGTACCTTGAGAGGCAGGTTAAACAGGTCCAGTGCTGTTATCTGAGGTGTGACTACATCACTCTCATATTTGCAAGGAGCAAATATATAAGAGAAGAGCGATGTGGCTGTACTCCAAAAACTGGGTGAGTTTCAGTGTTGACTCTCTTCTTTGTCAAGCCCCCCTCTTCACCCATCTCTAGGTGAGCCACCTCTAGATTGTTATGGCATAGAATGGATTCCAGTCTTTACTTGCTTCTTTGGGGAATTAGAATGTGCCTCCCCAAGGTGTGAAGAAACATTGAGTTGCCAGTAATTCGGAAAAAAATGGCAGTAGAAGAGTTCTCCATCTTGTCTATATTTGACTGAAAGCAGAAGTTAGATTTATGAAGGTAGACTTTGACTTTCCCTGCCCCATCTCTAGCCAGAGATAAAAGGTTAACTGGGGAGACAGCTCTGACCTTATGGGCCTGGTGATGGCACCAGGGGAATTTACATCATCCAGGAGCTAACCAGCCTTTATTTGCCTTTTATTTGCCTTCCCCAAAGCTGCTAGCCATGAGCTCATAACCTTCTTCTTACTTCCTTATAAATGCCCTGTTCTTTCTGATGATAGAATTCAGAGCCATCATCTTAAGGATTGTCTATTTCTGTCTCACATTTATGAAATACATGACATAATGAACCCTCTGTTGGTTTCCTCATGCTGAATTATCTGTTGTAATTAGTTCTAGTCCAACTAAGAACTTAATGGACTTTTTGTTATTGCTTTGTTTTCTTTGTTCCCTGATGTTCCAACATTTGTTTTCTTTAAATGATCTTTGGGTTTCTTTTGAAAGTGTTTGATTTCGTCATTTGGGGTAAAAATGGTGATATCATGGAAGTGTGTGTGTTTGTATGTGTCTCTGTGTATGTATGTGCATTTGTGTAAATGTGTAAGTATGTTGTATATCTGTCTTTATATATGTCCATCTGTGTGGATGAATATGCGAGTGTGCATGTGTATGTCTGTCTTTGTGTCTGTCTCTGTGTGTATTTGTCTATGTATGTGTGTGAGTGAGTATGTGTCTATTTCTTTGCATGTCTGTGTGTGTTTGTGTGTATGTGTCTGTTTCTGTGTGTTTGTCTGTCTTCATGTATGTGTGTGTATTTGCGTATCTATGTCTCTGTGTGTGGGTTCATCTGTCTCTGTGCATGTCTGTCTCTGTGTGTGTCTGTCTGTCTCTGTGTGTGCCTGTCTTTATGTGTATTTCTGTGTGTACATGAGTGTGTGTCTATCTGTCTCTCTGTCTCTGTGTCTGTCTGTGTCTATCAGTCTACCTGTGTGTGGTGGTTTGTGTGTGTGTCTCTGTCTGTGTGTGTGTATCTATATGTATGTGTTACAGAGAGAAGTGGAGATATATCTGTATCTATATCTATATCTATCTATCTATCTCTCTCTATATATGTATATATATATGTATATACATATATATATGTGGAGAGAGAGACAGGAGGGAGAGAGAGAGAATTGACAGACAACTCCTGATGTCAGTCCTTGGTCAGTCTTTGCTCCTTGCCTTCCAACATACTTGAGACATGGTCTCTTCTTGTTTGTTCAGAGCTGTGTTCTTGGGGCTATCTGGTCCACAAGCTTCCAAGGATTCTCTAGTCTCCCTCTAATCTCCTTGTGAGAGCACTGGAATTACTTAGTGTTACTGACTTCCAAGGCTTCAAACTCAGGTCCTCATTCTTGCCATGAACATTTTATCCACTGGAACATTTCCCCAGCCTTCTCTGAGGATTTCCTGTACCTGTTAAAGGAGAACTGCATGGTTAGGCTTCAATCTCAAACTGGATTATGAGGATTCCAGAATTAGATAGACCAAAACCTAGAGTGTAGTTTCTGGAAGCCAGTGGTGATTTTTTTGTACTTCTCCACTACAGCTGCTTATATTTGGCCAAGGACATTCCAGGAGGCAACATTTAACTCAAAAACACAACTACACAATGCTTTTCGATAAAGTAGTAGATAGACATGACAGGTATTTTCAAGTCTCAGAAGACTTCCGAAACCTTTCAAGTTAAAGAACTCACAGCATTCAGAACACAATACCCAAAAAATGGTATCTTGGCATTAAGAGAACAGCAGAAGCAAGGAGGTCACACTTCAGGTTTGCCCAAAGGGTACCACACTCACCCTCAAAAGGAAAGGCCCACTGACTCAGTCCAAAATTACATCTAGCCCCAGCTCAACCTCGACTATAAGAGGATTTCTGGTGATTAGATAAAAACTAACTTTCCTCAGGAACAGCTTCTCATCTGCCAAAAGGAGTCATTTCTCTACCTCTGGCAGAGGGACATAGGGTTCCATCCACATATACCTCCAGCTGAATACCAGTGCCCACATCACTTCCAGGCCCCCTCCTTCCCTGCTTACAAGTACTTGCTTTACATTTCAAGGGCACACACACACACACACACACACACACACACATCAGTCTCTGGGTCCTTCTTGCCCCACAGCTACTTGCCCTCCTTATAACCCAATATTTTCCCATCCCAATACCTAGTCTCTCTTGTTCTCTTTGTCTCTAGCTTGTTTGACTATGCTATCTCTTCCACTCTCTTACTTCCCTATTCTCTTCCACTCTCTTACTTCCCTAGACCTGGCCATGCTCAGTCTGCTTACTATCTCTGGTCTAGAGCATTCCTGATGCCTCTTGATGTTCTCTCTCTCTCTCTCTCTCTCTCTCTCTCTCTCTCTCTCTCTCTCTCTCTCTCCCTCTCTCTCTCTCATTAGATATTTTCTTTATCTACATTTCAAATGTTATCCCCTTTCCTGGTTTCCTCTCAGAAAAACCCCTATCCCCTCCTCCCTTCCCCCGCCCACCAATCCACCCACTGCCGCTTCCTGATGTTCTCTCTTATGCACAATTAAAATGTTCCCTAACAGTGGAGCAGTCATGTTGGCAGTTTCCTTCCCGCAGTCCCTTGAATACAATGTTCTCCTTCTCCTTCTCCTTCATAAACCACAGGATGGATTCAGGACCAGCTCCTAACAAGCTCATGCAAGACCAAAGTAGATGGGAAAAGCTCATGAGACCTCTACACAAAGGACTACAGGCAACTGAGAAAAACTGGCAGTGGCCCAGGTGGTCTTCCTCAGGGAAGAGCACAGCAATTGGTTGTCCAGTCCCGAATAGTCAGCCCTGAAAACATATATATGAGCAACATTATATGTACTGAGCAATATGTATATGTACACATATACATATATGCATGTGATAACAATTAATGAAAAAAGTCGTGAATTTGGAGGAAAGTATATAGGAGAATATGAGACGGTTTGGAGAGAGAAAAGACTAGGAGCAGCATAATTATATTATAATCTCAAACATTTTAAAAATATCTAAAAATTAAAAAGGAAAACCTCATGTGAGGCATTTCCTGGAGGAAAGGCATTAAGAACGCAGATGCAGAAATGTCAAAAGGAATTGTCTTAGGGTTGTACTGCTGTGAACAGGCACCATGACCAAGGCTACTCTTATGAGGACAACATTTAATTGAGGCTAGCTTACAAGTTCAGAAGTTCAGTCCATTATCAAGGAGGAAATAGGGCAATATAGCCCAGGCAGGTATAGTGCAGGAGGAGCTGACAGTTCTACTTCTTCATCTGAAGGCTGCTAGCAGAATACTGGCTTCCAGGCAGCTAGGATAAGGGTCTTATAGCCCACACCCACAGTGACACACCTACTCCAACAGGATCACACCTTCTAATCATATCAATTCCTGGTCCAAGCATATGCAAACCATCACAGGAATCCTGCTAAGTATTCCTGTTTATCACCCAAAACCTCTTATCCATTCTTAATGGAATTCATTACAGTTTGAGTAGGCCTAAACCAAAAATCAAAATCTGAAATTCAGCCAAGTCTAAGACGTATTTTGAATACTGGAATATTGAATAGTGAAAAATTTCACACAATAAAATCTTGTTTCATGTACAAAATTCTTTTAAGTGTTTTAAATTACTTTTAAACTATATGTATAAGGCATATAATAAACATTAATTGATGTCATATTTAGACTTACTATCTACAAGGTAATTTTTTTCACATTTGTAAAGTCTACAGACAGAAAAATAATCTAAAATCCAAAACACTTCTAATCCCAAGCTTTTTTGGAAAAGAGATATCTGGCCTGCATAAAACATATCCAAAGTTGCCTAGGTTTAGGATGAAGGGTATTCATTTCCTGATGAGAGTTACCATGTCAAGTAGAACTTGTGTCAAACAAACTTTTGTATTTTTTTCTTGTTGCTTTATCCTTACAGGAGCTGTGGCTGTGAACCCAGCAAGGGTAGAGAAAAACAGTCTGCCTGACACAGAACCTAGGAAGCAGTCTACCTGACACAGAACCTAGGAAGCCGTTTCATCTGTGCTTGAAATCCATTTGTAAATTGTTGTCTCCCTGTGCCTGTCCATCACTCAAGGTATTAGAGACAGCAGAAACAAGGAGCTGGATCACCCAGAGGGAGGAAAATGAGCAAGAAGAATTTCTGATTGACTTCCATAAAACAGAGGACTCCAGACCTTCTGCCTTTCCCAACCTCCCACCCACCACCTTAGACAATTCACTCACTGATTCACAGGACTCTGACAAACTCATGGGACACATTAGTACACACGGGATACTGTGCTGGCTTCTAGAAACACAGTGAGCAAGACATACAAGGCACTGGACCTTAGAAGAGGCAACCAAAACTAAACAAGCAATGTGGGACAGAGTCACTGTGGGGAAAAAAGACCCAAGACAGCTCAGTCAGGGAAGGTCATAACCCTTAATTTGAGATGTAAGTTATGAAGATCAGAGCAGACCAGCCATGCAAAGAGCTGAAGTGGAGCCTCTAAGGCTGAGGGAAGAGGAAGGGTAATTAGTCTGAAGAAGGCAGAATGACCGAGGTAATGAAAACAGGCATGAGGAATGAAGGGAAAGGAAGCAACATCTGTGTCACACTGCACTGTCTTGTATGTTTAATGAGAGGTCACTGGATGTGGCTCATTAAGATGGCTAAATATGTCTTCGATAAATAAAGACTGCAGAGGCTGCCGCAGGAGAACACATCCTGAGCCGAGGGTAGCCGGGAGGGGGTTGGGGACGATTAAAGAAGACTGAGGGAATTATTCCACAGCCCTGTTGTGCAGCCCTCAGCAGACAGCAGCAGAATTACAGCTTTGGGAAGGGTGTAATTTCTGTCTGGAACCCTTTGGCATGTTGCCAAAGGACTTGAGGAAACTGATTTATCCTCAGTGGCCTTTGCATCTTTTCTGCTAGGTATGGGTGGCCAGCAAGCAACACCTGCAGTCCTCTGGACACGCACACTGCTCCTCCTCCTGCCGATGTCCTCTGCGGTTCAGCTCATGCTAAGAGTCTCTGGGGATCAGTCAGACAAAGATGTTGGTACTCTGCTGGGGAGTTTTCTGCCTACGTTTCTTTGAGTTCCTCCAGTCAAGCTACTGTTTATTTGGGCTTAACAACCAACACTCTAGATTTGCCCCAACAACTGCCATGTGCCCATCCCACATTTTCTCCTGCATTCAGGCTGACCAGCAGGACTGCCATACCAGACTCAGCCTTTGTTGGTCACCAATTGTGGATGGTGCTCCTGATGTGTTGACATCAACTTCTTTTGCCATGGCATGCTCCTGTCCCTGAGGCACCAATGTGAATTCCCAGTTGTTTTTCACTGGGCCCCATCTTCTAGTTAGGAAGGCCTGGGGACTTCCCTGGGTGTATTTTCTTCCCACCCCTAAATATGTCACCATTTGATCCAAGGTTGCTTTTGTCCCTTCTCCCAAGAGTCACAGAGAGTTCCCTTTCCAATTAGATTCACATCTACCCTGATACTGGAGAATTCCCAAAGCAGACATGAAAATGAGGTCTAGGCTGTGGCCTTTCTTTCACACTTATAAAAATAACATGTGAGGACCTATGGCTTGCAAAAGCTTCCTCATTTCTTTATAATTACACTCTAAATACCACTAATTGCTTCATACTTTCATCCTGAACATGAAGCATTATACAATAAACCACAGAAATGAATGGAGGGATTCTACCACATTGGGGTCAGCCACAGTACTTACTCATCTCAAATGACAAGGCTTATGCTCTACTCTCTCTGGCTCCTTGTCCATCTTTGTCTTGGAAATGTTGAGATTAGAGCAGACACCAGGCTGAGAAATGGCCTCTTCGCTGTGGATACTATAATCTAAAAACTTAGACCAGCAAGGTTCTTCCTGCTTATCTAAAAATTTAACAATATTATTTAAGGAACTAGATTCAGCAAAACTAAAGTTTACAATCCTGATTTGTAAGAGACTCCCCAGTACATAAGGAGAGAATGGAAATTATCCCACATATAATAAGTAAGCCTCTTTTGTAGAATGCAAGAGTAGTAGGCTTTCCAAGTCCATGGAGTTTTGTTTACCTTTTTAGAAGAGTTGAAGAAGACTGAGTTTATAGCAGTGTAATTGGAGGGGATGTAAGAGAAGTAGGAACGGAAAATCAATCAGAAATTTGAACATATAAAATGAAAACAGACTCAGAAGCATCAAAGAAGCGCGCATGTGCTTTTCTAAGACAAAGTGAGCACAAATATCTGGCTGTGTTGAGAGCTTTGTTCTCTTGCCTCTTGCAACACTGAAGAGCTGCCTATGAGTGACACCCTGGTACATCAAGACAGAGTGGAAAGATCAATGGGCAAGAAGAGCTGGAATGGGTGCTGTGAGAGGACAGAGGACAGTAGGCCTCTGTGTGTATGAGCTTACCTCCAAGGAAATCAAAGACCCAAGAGTAAGTCAGTGTCCTGAGTGTGGATTGGTCAGCATAGTTAATAATAGAACTAACCTAAAAATGAGTTCAACTCCACGCAGACAGCACTGATGCACTCTTGATACAAAGAGATAAACCTCATTTTTTTTCCCCCATGGCAAGCTTTTGTTTTCCCCCAAAGACAAGCTTTCTCAAATAACACTTCACACAAAGGCAGGCCCTGGTACAGAAATTGTATCCCAGGGGAAAGGACAAAATGCTTAGTAATCCAGGACAGGATGCATTAGGTAGGAAACTTGCCACCTAGAGGAGAAGGGGATGGCTGGGCATCAGGCATCTGGGAGGCTAGACCTATGGCATATCTGAGAGAAGAGCCTGGCTGAAGGCAAATCCATTGCGTTGGCTCAGTTGCAGCTCCCCATGCCTTACGTGGGCCAGGAGATTGGAGTTAAGTGAGAATGCACTGTTCCTAGTACTTGTGCCAGTAGCTAGAGAGCACTCATTAACCATGTGAATAACTTACTAAGGCCCTCGGTTCCATTCTGTGAGATCTCATTTTCTTTCACTCACATTGGAGTGCTACCCACTAACCCAATTCTTAAGGAGTGTGAAATGACTACTGAATTAGAAGGATAGACATGGCGAAAATTACAGATGACTTTCATTAGTAATGTAAAGGGCAACTGGTAGTTTAAAAATAATAGTCAATGGCAATTGCAAAACAATTCTGTAAAACATCATGCATGGAGATGTATATAAATTTTAATGAAATCTGCCCTCCTAAATTGCAGTTTCCTTCTAGAGAACAGAGAACTGGGAAGGGCCCATGTTAACAGTTGAGGCAAGTGAGGACACAGAAAAGCTTAGCACCCTGAGGGTTGGCTAGTCTTCGACTATATACAGACCCCTGACTAACAATGCAATTAGCAATGTAAGATCTTTATCTGAAGGTACAATTCACTCATACCATCTCTGAGCAATTTACCCTGCACCTGTTAACAACCTAAGGCCCCCAATGTACATTGATACTACCTTGAAGAGTAGAATAAGTCTTTCCTTCTGTTAAGGACCACTAAACACAGACAATTTCTATTCTATTCTATTCTATTCTATTCTATTCTATTCTATTCCATCTGGGAACTATATACAACTGGATAATGTGGCCTAAACTAGTTTTGAGTGTAAGCAAAATAAAGCAAACTGTCCTTAAATGAAATTTTAAAGAGAACTCTGCATCTACCATCGTATGTATAACTGGGTGTGCATTATAATTGAAATCAGATACTTTATGGGAAGGGAAATGGTCAATAAAAATGATTATATAACTTAATCTATCAATCAAAACAGAGAAGCACTCCCACTATGTCCCTATGCAATCAAACTCCTCTTCTTGAACCCCACAAAAGGAAGCCCCAGACAATATTCAGAGGAGCCCTTGAATACTCTGAACTTTGTGGCCTGCTGTTCTCTTGCATAGGTTATCATTTTCATTTGACTAAATTTTCTCTGCTACTTTGCAGATCTCTATGTACTTACTTCAATACTTCAAGACACCAAGAACTGGAAACACCAGGCCCAGATACTGAGCATCCATAAATCCTTGATACTGTGGGGAAAGGAGCTAGGAGTTTGGTTAGGTGTAGATTTAAAATTCTAAGATTCTTGGCTCTGGACCACACTCAAGGGCAAGAGACTGCTTCCAAACCAAAGCAGTACTGGAAGTAGTTGCTGCAGATGATGTCTTTCCCATATGAAAAGTAGTTGAGGATCTGTTCTAATAATTGGGCTTCTTGGAGCCAAACACTCTGTAGGGCTGACTCACACCTAATTAACCCTTTCAGATACCTGTGACCCAGGCGTGACCCAGATCTAGAAAGGCTAGGAATGGCCACTTCTTCAGTTAGCCTCTGAGGTCTTAAAAAACTGCAGAGTAAATGGTACCTGAACCTGGGCCAACTTTTAAGTGGGTGTGAGGAGAGGAGGATTCTTGGCACGTCAGCTACCCTATTTCCAGGTACGTTATGAAACAGTGTGGGCAGTGAAGGAAACAGCAAATGTGTGTGTGTGTGTATGTGTGTGTGTGTGTGTGTGTGTGTGTGTGTGTGTGTGTGTGTGTATGCATGCATATTAGAACTGATTTCGAGTAGTAACTTCACTAATAGGATCAGCTGGATTAACTAAAGTGACTGTGAAAGAAAATTATTCAACCTCCAGAAACTGAGTCATGGCATTTATAAAATGAAAGTTTTCAATTCAACCCAACTGTACTTCCTATCATAGAAGTGCATGATTTATGATAGGAAGTACAGACTTTTAAAACAGAAAGTCTAAGTCTTGATTTTTCTAGAATCCCCAAACCGTATTTTTCAAATCTTTCCATTAAAACTGTCATGTAGTTAAAGGATTCTTGATTGACACAGCTTCCCAGATTTCCTTAATAATATGCAAACTATACATGTCATTAAACCCCTAATATTATTGAAGTTAAATAAATTTTGAATATTAGGTACAGTTTAGATTGTAAGAATGATTCGGTTGCTTAGACTCTGCTATCCCCTAAGCATAATTGTGCTATGAAGTATTGTAATTGATTTTCTATCTCTAGTGTGTGGATTTAATCTTAATTGTCATTTGTAGTATATGTCTTGAAACAGGGTATGATGTCTTTGCTTTCTTTTTAATCCGTATAATGTGTAATTATAGTCTAAATATAGCTAACATCAAGTAATTTTGTTATTGACTAAATTCAAGCAATCAGGCAGAAAAAGGACATCATTACTTGCTTGGTCTGGCCCCTCTGATTAAATGTCACTTTTGCCTTACCAGCTAATCAGTCAGCAAACTAAGCTTCGAGCACACCTGATTTTCCCCTTTAAAGAAGGTCAGTGGCTGAAAATGAGATCCAGAGGGACAAACTTGGAAGATTCTCATGTGTACAATGGGGAGATTAAAAGAACAGGCGCCTGCTGAGAGCTGTTCAGGAGTCTTAATGTTTCCAGAGTAGCCCAGACACATGGTCAGTTCTCAACTCTGTTAGATACTGTGTTACAAAAAGGGGAGGAGGAGGAGGAGGAGGGAGAGGAGGAGGAAGAAGAGGAAGAGGAGGAGGGCAAAAAGGGGAGGAGGAGGAGAAAGAAGAGGAGGAAGAGTAAAAGGAGGAGGAGGGAGAGATTTCACAAATCAGCTCACACAGTGTACAACTAGAAAATCATGCATTTGCGGAGCCAAAGACCCAGAGAAGAGTTGGCAAGCTGAGGCTTTGAAGGCAGTCTAGAAGGGGATTCAATTATTTTTATTACAGCCAGCAGTCCTTTGGATGAAGCCTACTCACACACAGAAAGGTAATCTGTCTGACCCAAGGTCTACTAATTTAAATATTAATCACATCTGTTCCCACAACAACAGCCAGACTGGTTTGGGGCCAGAACATCTGGACACTGGAACCTACTCAGATTGACACAAAGCATTAGCCGAGTCGCATAATAAAACAAAGAACTTTTGACCTTCCTGGCTCTCTCCTGCAGCGTCTGCCTTTATTTGGCATTTTCAGTATTCCTCAGATACCTAATAGTGTGAGTGCTGATGATTTTTCTAATTTTTAGAGGAACAATCTTTTTCTGGCCTTTCACTGTCTCCTCCCCCTGAACCCTGCTTCAGTATTTGTTCATTCTCCACCGTAATTATTACATGCTCCTGCTCAGGAGACACAGAAGAATGGGCAGTTTTCCACCTCAAAGGCCCCTCCCTCAGTGCGTTCGAACAAAGATGAGCATACCAAACATCGCCATGTTACCAGTAGCCGTCCTGAGTTTCAGAAAACAACAGTGTGTAATAAGGAAGCTAGCACATAGTGGCACTTGAATACACAAGTGCTTCCCACACCTCCTGCCCACCACATAGTCTCAGTGCACAATGGCTAGAAACCTGATGTCCTGGAGCTGAGTCTGAGGGTACCTAGCCAAGTTTCTAAACCCATCATCCCGCTCCCCCCCATACACAATCAGCTAAATAGATTCAGTTTCTGTAAAAGAGAAAACATTCTTGTTATGGCAGTTTCTCTCCACTTCTGCTTGAAACATCACACTTGTCTTTCAATTTTATGTTCACTGAGCTCCAAATTTTCAAAGTAGAACGTATAGCTAGATCCGATGCAGCTGGAGCTCTATCTGGGGATGGGCAGACAAGGGTACTAGTCCAAATCACTGAGCCTAAGACAGTTTTCCTCTCTCGTGTTAGTAAGAGGTTGGGTTATATGTGTCTCAGAGAGGTGTGGAACAAGCCCAGAGTTTTAATTAAGCTGTCTCCCTCCAGGAGCTCCTGGTAAACCAACAACAGGAAGTGAATTCCAGGGACTGGCAAGCACACAGTCTCCTGGGATTTCGTGGTTTTGACAGTGGTAGGCCTTCCTTCTCCTCCTTCACCTTGTAGAAGGAAGAGAAAAAGAGCTGGAGAGAGAGAGAGAGAGAGAGAGAGAGAGAGAGAGAGAGAGAGAGAGAGAGAGAGAGAGAGAGAGAGAGAGAATCTTGAAAGGAGGCTGAGGACTGTCAGAGATCTTTAGTTCTAGATCTCAGTACTTTTGGCTTTCTGGCCCTGACACCTAGATTCTGCCTAGGGAACAAAGAAAGCAATCACCAGTTGCCCAAGCTGAATCCAAGGAGGATCTGTCTGTCCTGTGCCAACCCAGAATGCCCCAACCACTCCCCTTTATTTTTCTCGGCTCCTGGGTACAAGCACTGTTCATTTTTTTGACAAGGTACAAAGGTTGAGACATTTCTTATTCCAGCCTCTGAGTTTTAGATGGTGCCAGACATGTCTATATGATTGTTTTCTCAAGTATTGGTGGAAGTAAACAGAGCTTCATTTCTCAATTATTTTCCTCATCTACTTAAAATTTTAGAGCACCTTTGGATCCTAACATGTCTCAGAGTGAGAATGCCTGAGAAAATGGGCTTATTAAAAAGCAAAGCCTGAAGCAATACCACTTAATAAACCTATGAAACAGCCTCGGAGTGGAAGAAACATGGTTAGTGTCAGACCTATTCTCCTGCGTTTTAAGATGCTTTTTACACCTTCTTTATTCTGAAATTAAATGATTTTTTTTTCCTATGTAGATAACTTCTGCATATGAAGTAGTTTGGAGTGTGACTCTGGGGCACATTTTGCACTTCTCTTCCTATGTTCTGTTCTCCCAGTCCTTCAAAGAAATTATATCAGTTCAGGTCTTTAAAAGAATTACAAACATGAAAATTTTCTTGCCCTCCTATCTTTTGGGAGACAAATAAAATATAGAGTCAGATCCATCCCCTCCTAGAAAGTTGTTATGGGAATAATAATCAGAAGGGTGTTTCAAGACTCCAAAGTGGAACAGGAAGGTTTAGTGGGTTGATGCAAATGTCTTTCAGCATCAGGCTGTAGGAGCTGATATATCCATCCATAGCAGAAGCGACTTGAGGCACCAGGACAGTCATTTTGACAACAGGCCAGAAAAACAGGTACCCTCCCACCGGATCTTCTCTTCTCCCTCTATTTTCTTAAATCCAATCCCCAGCTCTGTGTGATGCTCTGCCGCCCCACCCCCACCTTTCCTGTGACCTCACAGATCTTTCCCTTCTTACCATCCACCACACTCATCACTTTTTTCCCAGCCCTCAACCCCAGCAGGCACCCCCTGCTAACCCAACAAGGACATTTCCTAGGGAAACAAATTAGGCTGAAGGCAGATCTGCACCTTTTGCTTCTTTAATTTCCATTCCTCCAGTATTCTCCCCAGCACTGTAGCAGAAAATTTGCTTCCTTTCACAAAAATATTCACTGGGGAAAAAAAAAAAAAGATGCTTTCAACAAATGGTTCGGGCCAAAGTGGATCAACATCCACTTTGAATGCAAAAAGATCCATATTTATCACTCTGCCCAAAACTCAAGGCCAAGTGGTATCAAGGACCTTAACATAAAACCTGATAGAAGAGAGAGTGGAGAATAGCCTTGAAACAATGGCAAAGAAGAAGATTTTCTGAGCAGACACCAATATTACAGGCACTAAGAGCAATAATTAATAAATTGAACATATGAAACTGAAAAGCTTCTATAAGGCAAAAGACAGCACTATTCAGACAAGGTGCCAGCCTATAGAATGTGAAAGGATTTTTAGCAACTCCACATCCAATAAGTCTAATGTCCAAAATATATAAGAAACTCAAGACACTAGATATCAAAAAAGGAAAAAAAAAGAAACCCAAATAATCCAATTTTAAAATGGGAGTACTGATCTAAACAGAGAATTCTCAACAGAGGAATCTCCAAACTGCTGAGAAATACTGAAAGAAGTGCTCAACATCCAAAGCCATTAAGGAAATGCAAATCAAAACTACTTTGAAATTTCATCTTACACCTGTCACAATGGCTAAGATAAACACAAGTGACAGCTTATGCCGGTGAGCATGTGGAGCAAGGGGAACACTTCTCCCTTGCTGGTGGGAATGCAAATTTGTACAGCCACTAAGGAAATCAGTGTGGCATTTCCTCAGAAAGTTGAGAGTCAATCTACCTCAAGATCTAGCTATACCCTTAAGCATATACCCAAAGGATGCTCCATCTTACCACAAGGACACTTGCTCAACCACGTACATTGCTGCCTTATTCATAATTGTCAGAAACTGGAAATAACCTAGATGTCTCTCATCAGAAGAATGGATAAAGAAAATGTGGTACATATACACAATTGTAAACATTCAGGTGTTTTTGAAAAAAAAAAATGGCATAATAAAATTTGCAGGCAAATGGAGAGTGAAGCAGTAAGAACAGACCCTAACAGGTCCCGTACCTGTATTGGGTCTTCTCTGTATGTATTACAGCTTCTAGTTTGATATATTTACAGGAGTCTTGACCATGAGAACAAGTAGGTCTCTGATTCTTTTGTTTGCTCTTAGGACTGTTTTTCTTCTGTTGGGTTGTCTTATCCAGACCTGATGTGATGGTTTTTGCTTTATCTTTTGATATTTTATTTTGTCATATTTGGGTGTTATCTCTTAGAAGCCTGTCCTTTTCTATTGAGAGACTGAAATTAAATGGACTCAGAAGGGAGGAAAAAGGGGGAGGAACTAGGAGGTATAGAGGGAAGGGGAACTGTAATCAAGATATATTGCATGAGAAAAGAACCTATTTTCAATAGAAGAAAAAAAGACAACAAATACTGGTAAGAATGCAGAGCAAAGAGAACCATTACACACTGCTGGTAGAAAAGTAAACTGATCCACCTACTGGAACTCAGGATGAAATTTTCTCAAAAGCCTGAGAATAGGTCTAACATATGGCTTGGCTATTCCACTATGGGGCATCTAGCTGAAGGCCTCAAAGTCAACATATCTCAGATACGCTTGACCGCTTTTATTACAGGACTATTGACAGTAGCTGAGAATGGAACCAACTAAACAGGGGAACAAATAATGAAAATATTACACACATGCACACACACACACATACACACACACACTGAAATAAAATAAAATGAAATTTAAAATGCAGAAATAACATTTGCAAATGAATGCAAGTGAGAATAACCATATCATGGGCTTATGATAGTCTCTGAAAGATGAATATCATGTTTACTCTCATTTGTGGACCTTAGGTCACCATATGGCTGCTTTTATGTGTATGCACAGCAAGTGTATGGGAGAACACTCCTGTGCATGGAAGCTAGAGGAGAATACTGTGGACTTTAATCTATCATTCTCACCTTATGTCCCTGAGTCAGTGGCTCTCATTGAGCCTGGAGTTTTTCAGGATTTTAATTTTTTTCATCTAGGATAACTGGGCAGTAAGTTCCAGTAATCCTCTTCTTATCTTCACCTCCAAATACTGGGGCTACAGGAGAATGTGGCTACACCTACTTTTGGATGGGTGGAGGTCTTGGTGTTAAGGATCAGACTCATATCCTATGCTTATTCAGCAAGTACTCTTACTCAATAAGCCATTTCTCCAGCCCTATCCTAAATTTTATGTAGACACATAAAATCATATATATTATAAAATGTCCACAATAAACCCAGTGCAATGAATAATACACCAATTATGATGCTACTAATAAAAAAAGATTAAGGTTTTAATGATATTATAAAGAGAATAAATAGGCAATCCATAGAGCAGACAGGGTTTCCGACATATACATCTATGTAAAGGTTAACTCAAAAAGTAGGTTATTCTGAGAGTTAAATCAAAGTTGAGAGATTTGGCACATAAGATGCAGTTGAGGTGTTAGGAGTAGTAACAATCAGAATAAAGGAAATAGCCTTTCTATTGACAATCTCTGTGGCTCTGTCTTTTTTCATCCAATGTTTTCAGGTTTTTAGTTTGAAAAGCAAGGTAACCATAGTAACAGCATATCAGTAAAGTAAACCTATAGAATTCAGACTCTATGACTTAACGGTTAGAGAGAGAATATTCATTTTTCCAGTGACTCGACATTTGTCACTATTTTCTGAAGCTGAGCAGTCTGAATTCAATAGAGTAAGAATTGAAAAGCATGAGGACCCCATCTCACAAGCTTCTTTCTTCTGAAATTCTTTCCAAATCCCTAAGGTCCAAAAGAACACCTGAGCTTAGAGCCTTTCCTCCAAGTTCTACACCACAGCAATCTGAAGCTAACTCCTTCCAGAGGTGACAGGCACCCCATCAACTTTACATTTGCCCTTCCCCCATGCTACGGAAGACGGATCCATTTCTGCAGTTCCATAGCCATCACAGGCTATCAAGGCTCAGATTCTCTTATGGTGCTTAATCCACCATGGTCCATGTCTGTCATCCACCCTGCTTTAGCCAAGGAACTCTCAGAGTGAGCTGAAATCCCAACCAGAGCACTGGCCTTCAGAGCTTCTGAGTTCTTTCTCTGCAGGTACACTCTCGACAACCATGCCTCTGAAGTAAGAAGTTTAGGCATCAGACTGTTACCTACGAGCATCATTTTGCAATTTTCCTTTATTTGCTTCTATGACACTGGCTCCTGGCAAGTTACCAAATCCTATTATATCCCAATTTTTAACAATTTTGGAATTGTGTCTCTGCAAATTTCATATGTTAGAGTCATGAACCCCAGGATCTCTGAATGTAGCTGGATTTGAAATGGGGCTTATCAGAGGAAACCAAGAAAGGTGATAACACTTGAAATGCAAATAAAGAAAATATCTTTAAAAAAAACAAAGAAAGAAAGAAATGGGGCTTATCAAACTGTGAAGTTAGACATGGACTGAGTTTGATCTCAAGAACCCACTTTTTATAAGGTGTTGGTAAGGAAATGCACAAACGAGGATTCCAGCTTGCCTACCAGCCTAGCATACTTGGCAAGTTCCAGGACAATATTTAAGACAGGGTTTTAAAATTTTAGCTGAAAATTAAAGAGAAAAAGACCACACTAATTCATGATGCAATGTTAGGCATCTACAGCAGAGCAGAAGTCTGTGAGATCTCTTACTTTCTGTAAGACAATGTCTCAAAAATAGAAAAAAATGGGTAGATGACCTGTAAAGAAGACCACCTGATGTTACCATCTATCTTTGGCAGTCAGTACACACACCTATGCACCTGCACACACATGCAAAAAGGAAGAAGAGATTACAATGTGTGTACTCTGGAAGAAAAGCCTCAGAAGAAATAAAGCCAATAGAAAGAATGCCTTTTCACCTTACCTCTAGAATTATAAGAAAACATACTTCTGTTGTTTCCGAAATGTGGCTTGTGTGCAATATGCTCTACAGCAGGCGTAGGGACCAGTACACCTGCCTACAAAGCTCATTCTTGCTGATTTTTCTTCCACGAGTCATTGCTTTTTCTGCTTCCTCACTCCTTCAGTTCATAGGCCTCTCAAAAATGGAACCTGGGCTAATATAGCTGTGAATCTCATTCATGTCTGCTTTTGAACAATGGAATGTGCCTGGGGAATATTTTACAGCATATGATCTGATGGAACATTAGAGTCTTGTCTCAAATCTTAATCAGGTCTTCTATTTTCTTCACTAGGTTTCCTCTAAGTGCCCCATTCTCCTCCCACTCTTGCTAAAGTCTTTTGACTCCCCAGTCCTTGTTGAAAAAGCAGCCCAGCTTGATCTAGTTTCTTCTGCAAGTCAGCGCACAGCTCTTCTCTCTGCTCATCTTTCCTGCTTCCCACCTGCATAGGAATCTGGCTTGTCCTTCACCTTCTGGAGAGTAGCCTATGTTCACCCTTCACTTACAAACATCCTTCTTTCAATGGTCTCCTCTCTCGTCTGTCTTCAACCTATCCTATACAAACCCCTTTCTTACATCACTTAAATATGAGTAAGTCTATCCCATTAGAACACAACCAATGGTCACAGTGATAAACTGCCACCCAAGCTCATGTCTTTATACCCACAGACTAGTGCTTTCATCAGCTTTCATCAGAGAAGCTTCTTTTTTGCAGTAGTTAGCAATTAATACAGCTCGCAGATGTGTGGGGGGAGTATGTGGGGGAAAGGCAATGGAGAGCTCAGTTCTGAATGGGACATCTATATCATATTCTTTCCCCCAGGACTCAGGGTCTTAGGTGAAGGGGGTGGGGCAGAAAGACTGTGAAGCCAGAGACAGTAGACATCTGCCTAGACGAAATATTTGACAGACCTGACTGTGCCATTACATATAAAATCACAGTGGCTATGACTGCACACAGAAGACACATATAGTAAGTAATAAGCCAACAAAGTTTCCAACATGGATGGTAGAGAGGTTTATGAAGTGCCACCCCATGTGAGAAGCTATTGGGAACTGATGACTGCTTTGGAAGGAAAAGTCCACTTTCGTCAGGGATGCAAGCCCCAAGGGGCTACTCAAGCCTAATAAATAGTCCTACATTCACATGCACATAGAGGCAGCACTAAGTGTTTTTCGTGAGTTTTCAAAGAAAAATCACGTGAAGTTGGGAGGGAAAAGGGATGGTGGTAGGTAGGGGAAGAAGCAGAAGTGAGGGAATGAGGAATGGATTTGATCAGAACATATTATATCCATGTATGAAGTTTTCAAGCAATAAAAAACTAATTGTTGTTTCACGATTGCAGGAAAATGGGCCTCATTTTTTGTACCTGCTGGCATATACAATTAAATTATAGCTCCCATTAAAAGGTCAGTCTTTTCCCAATACAGTGAACCTTGGTGGTAATGACAGAGTGCTATATCAATCTATGACATGGCCTTAGGGAATCTCACAGACTTCTGCTCTGCTGTAGATGCCTAACACTGTATCATTAATTAGTGTGAGGGGTGATGAGGGAAACTTGGCCTGTTCAACTCAGTCCATGGAAAATCAATTTTGGAAATTGTGAGTAGTGTCCTTGTAGATGCTCAGCCAATCCCGAGGAGCATGAGAGAGTTCAGCGAGGTTCACATTCACAAAGCATCCAACTTCCTCTCAGCATCTTAGTAATGCTAAGTGTTCTTTTCAAGTCCTGAGATTTGGGGCTATTACCTGACAATAACTAACTAATCCCCTTTAAGCTACCTTTCCTCCTTCTCAGCTACACTTCTGAAAAAACAAAAGCAAAAACAAAAACATATACTTGTTTCCTACTCAGCCCTTTAGGCTCGTCAATCCTGTACAAGTCCTTAGAGTCCTCTGAGAGCATTTCTTGCCAAGATCTTCATAACTGTTACACTGTTCAGTCCAAGGAACACACACTTATTTATTGTGTGTGAATGCATCATGGCATGTGTGTGGAAGTCAAGGATAACTTTCAGGAGTTGGTTCTTTTCTTCCAAGGTGTGGTTTTCTGGGACTGAACTCGAGATGTAAAGCCACGTCAATGGCTCAGGCCATTGTAGCCAAACATAATAACCTTGAATTTCTGATCCTTTGGTTTTGCCACCCATGGGCAAGGGACTTCAGGCATGTGCCACCATATCTAATTTATCAAGTATGGGAGATCAGCCCTAAGTACTTCATCAGCCGATTTATACCTGCAGTCCAGATGTTTTTTCCTATAGCTGTCTGAAAATGAGTTGTTGTCTTTTGGCCTTCATATCTTTGATGAGAAGTCAGTTGTTAATAACATTGCTGTCCCCTGCATGTGTTGCATCTGTTTTCATTGGTTGCTTTTCTAGACTTTCCCTTCTTTTCTGACTACCAGTTGTTTGATATGTGGGGTTTCTTTATTTGCTATGCTTTGCTTTCTGTTCATTGTATGTGAGGCACACTAGTGTCTAAGGTCTGGAAGTTTTTTTTTTTCACTAGTTTAAGATTATCCTGTTTTCAAAATATAAACTATTTTCATAGCACTAAACACCCTTTACATCCTCTTCCTATCATCATTGCCATGGTAGGGAGACTCTTCTTCAACTCTCTGCTTTAAGTTTTGTCTTCGTCTTCCAAAGCAGAGGACACTGCAGACAGCTGTTTGGTGGCAGCAGGAGCCCAGAAATCTGCTGATCACTCTGGTTTCTCTCTTTCCCTCAGATTTCAGCTCTATGACCCTTCCTATCATTAGTTGATTTTAAGAAGCCTATTTATATTGAAAAGATGTTTTAAAAAATATATTCTAGTGATGCCAAGAAAATAGTCTTCATCATATATATTTACCAAATACAGTAGCCGTGCATACTGCAAGGTACAGAAGTATCTAATTTTGAATACCTTTCAAATATCTTTAGTTAATAAATAAGAGCCTATATTAATTAAAGAGACCTTCCAAAAGGACAAGTATGATTTCTAAAATATTGAGAATCTAGAGCCAAGATGGGCTTATTAAAAGCCATATGATGTTGTTAGAATTGGAAAGAGAACAAGGATTCCCAGAGTGGAAGTGCAAACTAAAGGAAATGTACAGAAAGATCAGGAAAAGGACTTCAGGCTTTTAACACATTCCATTCTGTTTTATAGTTGATAGTTCAGGAAATCAAGTGATACCATCCACTTCCATGCAGAAATTGATTTGAGAGATCCTTAAAATATAGCAATAAAAATACCATTTATTCTGGACGCTCACCTAAGCTTTCCATAAAACAAAAATGACTTGATGGAGAAACCGCATTTGTATCTGGGAATTTGAAAGTAACAGCTACAGGAGAAAGGCAGTTAAGAAAATACATCATGGTAAAAACTTTCAGCTTCTTTCTTCCAAAAAGTGCTTGCTTAAGCCTATCCATAGTGGGAAGATTAACATTATCTACAAAATTAAGTGTAAAAGCTTTAGAATCTTAACAAACCAGATGAGTCACTTGCAAATATTTTAGGAGATATAAAACCTGAATTTTTATATCTGTTTTTTTATCAGGTCTTATATCAGGTGTTATATCAGGTTGCTTTTTCTACACACTGATGGACTTGACTTCAAATGATTCTTAAAGTCCACCTAGCAAGAATAGTGAATAAAAACTTCGGTAGGTCTTTAGACATCCTGGTCTGTGTAAAGAAATAACTGTTCCTTTTGTCTCTGGTACACAAGGGCCAATTAAAACTGTGTGGTCTTCTTCTGAGAGCACTCTTCTCTTTATAAACAAGAGAATTATTTCTTACCCAGCTGAGTTAATAGTTGAAATTTTCTAAATATTCCAAGATAAAACTCTTTCCTCTTCCTATATTGATTAAAGAATAACAAAAACTAACTTCATATTTTATTGTTGTGTTTCTAAAACTCTTGCTAGCAGGAAAGGAGAATACTGTAGCCGCCAGTGGAAAGCTCTTGTTAGCAGGAAAGGAGAATACTGTAGCCGCCAGTGGAAAGCTCTTGCTAGCAGGAAAGGAGAATACTGTAGCTGCCAGTGGAAGTACCCTACTCCCTGATACTTCCTTTTGCACTTCATTTCCTCTCTCCCAGGCCATCACACTAGAAACCTCAGTTCACTGATCCGGGTTGTAGTCAGTGTTTCACTTGGACCATTAGTAGTCACCTCTGGAAAGCTACTTAGAGAATCTCTGGGCATGTGTCCTCAGGATCCACACAGCATCTTGCTGACCCTGGAGACATACATAGTTGTGTATTTCAAATACAATGGCCGTTTGTTTCCCAAATGGTTTAGCAGAATCCTGTAAGTACTAGTAGTGACCTATTTCTTAAGCTTGGATACACACTTTTTCTATGTTAGCTTGTTATATAATCCTACTTCTACATAACAGATATTCTGTTGTATATACCAAAAATACCTGCACTATTAAAAATGAAAAATAGGAGTAATACAAATTACAAATAAAGATAATTCCATGTTCACCCACCAGATGGACAAAAGGTAAAATTCAGGAAGTGCAAGAATGTAATTTGGTTCATTTTCACTAGGGCAAGTGATATAACCCTTTGTCCTTACAATTTCTCTTTACAAATATATACAGGTAGGCCTAAAAGAAGGCCATGGATACTGATAAAGTTTTGGTAATCATTTGTGAAATATTGAAACATATTTGGATGTCCAGAAAAAAGAGGTAATAAAAGAGAGGTTCTGAGGTGCTTAAAAACAAGAAGGTAGGTCTTGACCTATGGATATGACATGAGTTTCATGATGTGAAAGAGGAGATAGCAAAAAAAAAAAAAAAGAGAGAAAAGAAAAGAAAAAGTTTTTGCCAGGCAGTGGTGGCACACACCTTTAATCCCAGCACTTGGGAGGCAGAGGCAGGCAGATTTCTGAGTTCAAGGCCAGCCTGGTCTACAGAGTGAGTTCCAGGACAGTCAGGACTATACAGAGAAACTCTGTTTCAAACAAACAAACAACAACAACAACAAAAAAGAGGAGATAGGCTATATAATGGAAAGGGAAAGGTGGAAGGGGAAAGAAAGAACTGAAGAGTAGAAGACACCAAAGGAAAATCAAATGATAATCTTAGAAAGTAGCAAATAGCTGAGTAGAACAAAATTGAAAGTCTATGTAAAAATGCAGGGGGAGATGAGTTGAACACATCAACAGTAGCAAGGGCTTGAAGAACCTTAAATACTATGCTTACATGTTTGTCCTATATTTTAAAGAAAATGGAGAGCCAATAAAATACTTTAGAAAGGAGAGTGACTAGATACAAATCACTGTACCTTCCCAGATCTTAGAAACTATAGCTTCCAAGTGGATAATGAGATTGGAAGTGGGGAGCCCAAATCTGAAGCAAAAAGAAATGGAAAACCAGGGGTGAAAAGGAAAAGCTAAGCTGGACCAGATCCCTTGAGCAATGAGGTATGGGACATGAGGAGAGAATGTGTGATGTTTCTCTAGGACAAGATGAGGTCATTAGCCTGAATACTATATACCATCCACAAAGGAATTGACTACTGAAGGATTGTTTGTTTGCCAATGTCAGGGAGTGGGCACAGGGCAAATGTAATGGGTCTTGTCTTAAGTTTTCACATGGGAAAAGCAAGGATAATATCCCAACATTTGGAGAAATACCATTTAAACTGATTTTGTTGCATTTTTTAATTTTTTATGATAGTAAAGCCAAACCAAAAAAATGGAGAAAGTCTATGCTAATGTCAAATATTTATTTCTTCGAAGATGAGGTGAAACAATTACATAAAGGAGAGTTGGTTTTGTTTCCCAGTACAGATGTGTTCTGGCTTTTGTTATCACCACTTTTTATATAGCTGAAGGCAATTCTAAGCTGTGATTTATTCATAATAGAATCAGTCTGAGAAAAATGCCAAGTTGCAGACACTGGCAAACCATAGCAGTTCTCATTAATATGCAAGAGAAGGAAATGGCCAAATGATAAATTTAACATAGCACTGACTAGTAATATGCCAAGGAGGAATAACTGGAGAATTCCATTAGTATTTAAAAAGAATGTCAGGAAACTATGGCTGTGGTGCATAAGGACAAATTTGAAGAATGACAAAAATAAAATGGAAGCCTCTGGTTGATTTTAAAGGGACCATTGAAAGAAGCCTTTGCAACCCACAATTCTTACTTGGTACTTAAGAGTTTCTTTCATAGGACTGTGCTCATGATTACTTAGCATGAGCAAGCCCGTTTTATACCTAGCACTGAAAGACAGCCAACCAGCCAACCAACCAACCAACCAACCAACCAAATAAACAAAGAAATCCTTTCTTATTGTTCAATTTCTGCTTTTGCTTCCAGGATGGAGGGGAATTTTCCTGTCTTCTTTCAATATGGCATCCATTTTGAGGCCCATAGGAACATATTTAGAACAAAGAACATAACCTGTTCCTGTTTCATTCTAGCCACCCAGAATGTCATCACAAGCTGAGGGCATGGTCAGAATTATAGAAGAGGACTGGAAAGAGTTGTGGAAAGATGAGAAGAATCTGATGTAGCCGGAATGAAAGAGGATAGCTTGTCTGTCCTAAAATAACAACATAATCATAATGGTAATGATGTAATAGCCAAATTCAGAGAGACAGCAGGTCCAGTTACAGCAATGGACTCTGAGGAATGGGGTGTGTCAGACAAACATGGTATCCTATCAATAACCCAATACCATCAGTTCTTTATAGTGTTTAATATAGTTAGCCTTTAATATAGTTCCTATATACACTTGTGGTGACACCCAACTATAAAATTATTTTTGTTGCTACTTTATAAATGTAATTTTGCTACTGTCATGAATCATAATATAAATATCTGACATGTAGGATGTCAGATATGTGACCCCTGTGAAAGGGTTGTGCAGCTCCCGAGGAGGTTTTGACCCATGGGTTGAGAACCAACCACTGATTTAAAACTTACATAACTAGAAGAGACAGGATCTAAGGACTTTTGAATCTAAGGTCCCTTATTTCTGAACCTAATTTAAACAGGGCTTAAACAGTTCTAATTTTTTTGAGCTCAGGGTAATTTTAAATGAATTTAACTTAAGGCTTTTCCCCTAGGAAGGCAAATTTATGTTAAATGATAAGAAATAATGAGTGCTTTTAAAATGCAAATTAGTCTAATATTTTTAAAATTGAAAAATGAAATGATAGGAATTTATGTGTGAAGTAAGAGTTGGGGTTGTTCAAGTTTTAACAGTCACACATGTTTCTGGGCTATTCTGAGTATCTTAGTGACATTTCATTTAAAGATACCATAAGGAAGGGGAAAAGTCTTTGCTATTACTGAACACACTGGATTATAGATTTGTAAGGGAAAGGGCACAGTTAGTTAAACATCTAACATTCCAGGGCAACTGGAATCTCTCTCCAGAGGCATCCTCTTGGTAGTTCTCAGCAAGGTCCTTGGCAGAATCCTCCGCTGTCCCTCTGTTTCTTTATCAAGTTCCTCCATTCCAGTCCTTCTGAGAGTTGTTTCGGTGTCTTTCCAAATGTTAGCTTGGCACCATATTTTAATTACTATTTTTTAAAATTTCTTAGATTTCTTCTAAAATTCTTTCTTTTTTTTAATTTATAGGATCTCTGGGTTTTTTAGATACATGAAAAAAAAATCGATTACAGTTCCAAATGTTTTTCCTTCATTCTCCCAAATTACTTATTGCTATGTTCAAGGTTAAAAAATAAAGTCAGAAAACCTAATTGCTGTCTTATAAAGTTAACATGCAATTCAAATACCTGAGGAGTGTTTTATGTAGTTAGTGAAGCTGACATTTCCACTAACTAACCAGCATGCAAGAAATGATGATATAAGATGGCTTGGCTGATAAAAACTGCTCTCATCAAGTGTGTGAAATGAAAGAAAAAATGAACTATAATCCTCTTTTCCAGGGTCAATTATCAGATTGTTCATTTTCTTTGATCCAAAATGTAGCCAGACAACTAGCCTTGTGGCTTTTCCTTTAGTTGCTAATGATGGAATGGGGGGCTCTTTACTGTCAAAATGAATCCAAGACTGGTGGTTTTCACTCATTGGTATTTATCTGTTTAAACTCGTGACTTTTTCATGATCTTTTTCTATTCCTCTCTTGCAAAAAATTATTTATAAAATGACCTTTATGAAAATGAATTTAATATGCTTTTAAATTTTCTGAGTTCTTTTAGCTTGTAAGGAACTTGAGGTCTAAGAAGGAATGAAGCATGACGTCATCAATCCTGAACAGCTCAGACGGTACAGAATAAAGGCAGTATGGTACACAGCACAATGGCCCCAGAGATATCTACTCATTCCTCTCTCCTTAGAATATGTATATGTCATTTCACATGGCAAAAGAGACTTGGTAGATGACATACAGATGAAGCTTCACCCAGATGGGGGACCTTGTGGTAAGAGGATGACCTTGTATTATCCAAATGGATGCTATCTGATCACAAGCCTGACAAAACAATACTTGGGATCTAGTCAAATATCTAGAAAGCATATGGAAGCATAGAACTGATTTCGAAAACAAAGGAAGGAGCTGGATGTGGTGGTACACAGTGTAATCTCAACACTGGAAATTCAGAGACAGGAGGATCAGCACAAGTTTTAGGCCAGCTTGTGCTGCATAGTAAGTCCCTATCTTAGCTGGGGAAAAAACCATAAAGTAAAAGTAAAACTTAAAAAAATAAAAGTAGAGCAATAGAATCTTGTATGCTCATATGCATGCATCCAGTCCTAACACTCGGGGGAGGAGGGCAAGCAAAGCACAAAGTTTAGGCTACATAGTATGATCTTGTCTTAGTAAACAAACAGAGAAAGAGATGGAGAAAAAGTCAGACATGGAGACAGAGGGAGAGAGAGAGAAACCAAGAGGGACACAGATAGACAGACAGAGACAGAGGGGCAGGGAGAGACAGACAGACAGACAGACAAACAGACAGACAGACAGACAGACACAGACAGAGGAAGACAGAGGGAAGGAGAGACCCAGAGGGACCCAGAGAGACAGACAGAGACAGAGAGACGGGGGCAGGGGAGAGGACACACACAGAGACAGACACACAGACAGACAGTCAGAGTTACAAGGAGATATTAGGCAAGGAATGGCCCTTTCATGTTGGAATAGAAAGAAGGATTCTCCCTAGGGTCCTCAGAGAAAACAGCCTGGACACCAGACACACTCATCTTTGTTCATGAGACTTCTAACCCATGTAACCATATGTTAGCACACTTCTATTATGTAATTCACTACAGCTGCAGTCATTTTTTTACGGCAACAAGAAACAGACATGCCCCATAATGTGCAAAGCAGGTGAGCTTGTAGTCACTGTGCTAAATGGAGAAGACAGGCTAGGCACTTGGGTCTTCAGTGCTGGACATGAAGGACATGATTAAGAAGAAGCACAAACGGTTGTTTTCAGATTATCCTTAGGACTTCTTCCATAAGTCTTAGGACTTACGGCAGATGGAGGAAAAGACTGCTTGGAAAAAGGGAGAGACATTGCAACATGTTTTCATCTCAGTTCTCTGTGGGAGTAAAGTTATGAAAAGAGAATGTAAATACTTTTATTCTTGTCAAAATTGCAGCAGAGACATTTTGACATTTTGAAATCTTTTGACTTTTCCTACAACATATGGTGACTAATACATACTTCTTAATGAATTGCTAGAATATAAGAAAATGCTCAATGCTCTTAAGCCCACCCAATAAAAGAAGAAAAATGTGATAAACCATGACCATCCAGCCCAAGTTCTGAAATTTATTTATTCCAACTAAAGAAGATGAAGGACAAAAATTGAAGCTACTCTGAAATCACCCAAGAGTTAAACTAGGATGAGGAATCTGTCACCAGGCAACAAGGTGCCTGAGCTACATGCAGACTTCTGCTCCTGAAAAGTCACTTCTCACGGGAAAGATGGCTGAGGAGCTGAGGAACACAAATGAAGATGGGTAAACTTCACTGTGTTAAAAATTAAAACAGAAAGGAACACCAAAAAAGAAGAAAGAGGGAAAGAAAGTGAAGGAGGGAAGAAAGGAAGAAAGGGGAAGGAGGCAGGGAGAGAGGAGGGCAGTCATAAACATATTGGCAATACAAACATCAAGCAAAGTAGGACTCAAAATATATAAGGACTCTAAGAACTCAATAAAGAAAATAGTACAATAAAAAGATCTGTGGTTATAGTTCACAGAAGCAGGAACACAGATGGTAATGAAGATTGCTAAGGTGCCCCTAAGAAGAGTGATTCAAACACAATACTGAGTAACTGTCATCTAAGGAAAGAAAGACATCACAGGACTGTATGTTTGACGTGCATCAAACAACAGTAACTCCGGTATACAACTGGTGGGAACTTAACAATAAACTCGATCACTTTGGGGAGAAACTTGACACAGCGTATACTGGTTTTGAATACATATGCATCCTAGCAATTTCAGTAAGGGCATGCTCAAGAACCTTGAAGGTGTGTCTCCAGAGACACACATGTGAAAACCCCTCAGGGATCGTGCTGCAGTAGTGAAAAACAAGATAGAGACAGCTCAGCTGATCATAGCCAAAGCTATGATTAGATATATTGTTATATATTCTCACAAATATCACGTGGTTATGATATACATATGAATGCATGCATATGAATAACAGTGCATGTATTTTTTAAATAAAAAAAACTAGCAAATCACAAGGAAGTACATATTATAGTGAAAGTCTTCTAGGATTCCGACAGCTAAGTAATAAATTATTTGTGAATGTATTTATATATGGTAAAGCATAGGTTGATTATAAAGCCAAATGAAAGCACTAAGGGATAGGAGACTGGAATTCAGACAGTATCATTCTTACAAAGCTATAAGCTATGCAAGACTAACTATATTTTATTTATATATCCATAGAGATATGTGTGGTTTTACATGTAAAATTACCTAGAATAGCCAATAGCAACACAAGGTCTGGAGTAGGATCTCTCTGTCATAGAAAAGTGATGGGGGAAGGGCACACTGGGACTTCCACAGAGTTCTCATCTTGCTTTAAAACTGACAGATGGGGTGCAAGTATTTTTTTAATAAAAAGTGTTACATAACAAAGTTTTAATTATGCTTTGGAAACTCCTACAACGTTATTTTTTCCTAGGATAGTTATTCTTCCATTTCCTTAGGTTGGAGCTTTTTGGTGTCCAACGTGAATGAGAGCAACAGGCTAAGAAAGAAAAAGCATTTTGTAGAAAATGTGTTAATATACTATCTCAGCTCAGAAATCTTTGTCTTCCCACACTTGGTATAACAAAATTATTATAAAATGATGGTCTCAGGAGCTAGAGAAAGGACCCAAGGAGCTGAAGGGTTTGCAGCCCCTTAGGACGAACAACAATATGAACTAACTAGTACCCACAGAGCTCCCAGGGACTAAACCACCAACCAAAGAGTACACATGATGGGACTCATGGCTCCAGCAGCATATGTATAGTAGAGGATGGCCAAGTCGGTCATCAATGGGAGGAGAGGCCCTTGGCCCTGTGAAGGTTCTATGCCCCAGTGTAGGGGAATACCAGGGCCAGTAAGCAGGAGGGGTGGAGTGGTGAGCAGGGGGGGGGGAACAGGGGTTTTGTTTGTTTGTTTGTTTGTTTTGTTTGTTTTTATTTTTTCCTTCTTTTCAGAGGGGAAACTGGGAAAGAAGATATCATATGACATGTAAATAAAGAAAATATCTAATAAAAAAGTAAAACAACAAAAAAAAATGATGGTCTGAATTCTCACTCCCTGACCATAAAATCCAGTCTCATTCACATATTTTTAAAGAAAAAGTGTAAAACCTGCTTCGTTTTAATATATAACCTTAAGTGTACAGTGAAGACTTTGATACCAACGAGGAATGGAAGAGTCAATTTATCATACCGTTAGCAGGCATATTTCTACTATCACTTTGGGCTAAATTTGTAATTCCCCTCACCACCCTCCACCACTCTCCCAGCATTCACATGTAGACATTCTTCCAATGTTGAACCCAAAGCCCCTCCCCTCACAAACCATTCTCCACTGACAGGCAGTGAAGGTGCTGTAACAGTGTGGGTGCAGGGAGGCTGTGGTGTGTGACTTGTCATCATATACGTACTAGAATGACGATGAATCGGGGCCACACCACAGATTGTGAAGCAGATAAAATCTGTGTTCTAAAGTTACATACAGATCTCTCATTCCAGATTGAATCCAGATCTCTCATTCTCCCACCCCTCAGCTGTGTAGGCAGTTAATCAGACTGTACCCCTAGGAGGTGGTCGTGAGGGCTCTTTCACATTTATGAACGATCACTACTTAGTGTATGCTCAGATGTGGTGCACGGTTTATATCAAGCTCTTTCTAAACGTCTGATTGAAGCCCGTTACTGTGTTTGTTCACTGTTTAACGCAAGTTTCTCGACACTCCTTTTCACTGTGGAATCTGTTTCCTGAGCCATTGCAACCACTGAACCAAAAGCGAGCACAAGAGTTGGCTTGTTTGTCATAATACCAGCGAACCACATAATCGCCACAGTTTCCAGGTTTCAGGGCTTCCTCGCATCTTGGATCTAGGAAGAAAACAGGGTGGGGGTTAGTAGAAATTTTGCTCTCACTGAAGATATCAGGGGAGAGAACAAAAGCTTTATAAAGTAATATAAAGTTTCTATTCTTTGTGCATCCAATAAACCAATCAAATTGCACATTTCCAAGAAGGCATAAGTGAGAATCCATTCACTAATAACTCTGGAGGATTAGCTGACAGGAGAAGATGGGATTTTTTAAAAAATAGTCTCACTACGTAGCCCAGGCTAGCCTTGAGTTTATGATGATCCACCCTCCACCTCGTGAGGACTGGTATTGCAATGACGTAGTACTGTGCCCAGCACAGGGCTTCAATCATTTAGAAACACCAAAGAGCAGTCTTGATATCACAGCTCTCCAAAACATCCAGGTTAAAACCTGTGTTGTAATATTTCCATACCCACATTTACTCCCAAGATAGCTGCCTCTCAAATTCCATGTCACCCAGCCAGAACTAGCTCTTGCCTTCCTGATGAAGCTCGACATTTCCCCTTGTGCAGACTCTAGAAACCACTCTTCTCTAGCAGCTGTGTGAAAGATGTCTCTTACCTTTGTACAGAGATTTTTCTGACTGCAACAAATTGGGATTTGGAGTTCTTGTTTCCACTCCTTCAGGGCTGCTGAGCAATGGCTCAAGTGTATGGGTGGCCTCAGGTGGGGTTGGGATGGCCAAGTTACCAGCCTCAGTCAACACAGAAGGTTCAGTCTCTTCATTATGGCCTCTGGAGACATTAAACTATACACACACACACACATACACACACCATACACCGCATCACATATATATTCCACATTCATATAACATATATATCACACACACCATGCAAACACACACACATACCACATACATACAAACATTACATATACATACAACATTCATATAAGACACACACAAAAAGAAAGAAAAAATAACATTACAATTTTTTGCTTTTGGTAATGTCAACTGATTTCTTGAAAAATATAGAAAAGGGTTTGTTTGTTTTGTTGTGCCTCCCTAGCTGTCCAATGTCTCAAAGTAAAGCTTACAAAATCATTTCCCAGCCCTGACTAGAAAAAGAGTGACTTGCCTGCCACTTTGGGTGGGTTCTAGTATACACACTCATTGCCTACATCTGGGCACAGATGTTATTCTGCTGAGAACTTTCAGGGAGAATTACATGCAGGGCATGAAATATGTAAAGCTGGAAAGGGATGGTGTTCTTTTAGTTATGGCTATGAATAAGAAAAATCAACACTAATTTAGCACTTTGTGGTCTTTTTCAGTTTGTTTCTTAACACTAGAGCTCTTAATGAGATAGTCTAAAATGTCTACCCAGAATTCAATGAATTTTGAGCTGGGAATTGGGACAACAGACAGAGGACAACAAAATTTAAATGAAAGCAACTAGGGATCCCATTTGATGGCTTGTTCAATCCCAGATGAAAATCACACTCCCCTCTCCTACTGTCTGTCACCCAGAGCCCAAATAATGCCCACTGTTGTAGGGTGCTTAGCTTCTAAGAAGTTCTGAGAAACACTTGATCTCTAAAGTGCACAAGATCATAACTCCAAAAAATATTTCTTATGCAAAACTTTTAAGTTGCATCTCAATTTTTGATATATAATGAAATGGGTAAGGTACTTTGCTTAAGAAAAATTCATGTCAGTTTTCTGACATTTTTAAGAGCTAGGCAAGTCATTGTAGGAATAATTGGAAGTGAAAGTGGTTTTGTTTGTTTGGTTTTTTTTTTGTTTTGTCTTGTTTTTGTTTGTTGTTATTTTTCTTGGAGCTATACAGAGGAGTCAGTCCCTCAACCTCAGTCCTACCTCTATATTCCTATATTCTCATTCTTTTTGTTGATTTCAGTAAACAAATCTATGAACTAAGTAAAGTAGTTTTCTGATACTTTCTTAACCAGGCATTCCAGGAGACAGTGAGCAGAGCCAGCTGTAAGCACACGTGCCCTCTGCTGTCTACTGTTTTACAGTGTTTGATCCATATGCACACGCATGCAAGCACACGCACACATACTCATAACCCTTTCGAGTGAGTGCTTTAATCTGAATATTTATGGATGCATGTTTCATCATTGCTAAAGTACTACCTGGCAAGTTCAGAGCAAGTACTTCAATTAGAATCAGTCCTTAGCCCTATGGATAGCTCTCAATTCAAATACATCAGTAACTTCTCCCTGGCTCCAAACACAGCCTTTGGTATAGTCATGCATTCATTGCAGTTCCTGTTTTCAGAGTGGCCTTGTGTGCGTCAGATGGTTTGAGAATCATCATCTCTTACTATCTTAGACTAGAACATTTTAAGGCTAGCAGTCCTCCAGTGGGAAGGGAGAAAGGTCCCAACCTAGAGAAGACATACTGCTATTCTCTGCCCATAGCTTCATTTAGTGATACTATATTAAAAGAAGAGCCACTGGCAGTGAGTGTCAGTTCCTCTGGACAGCCTGGTCTCCTGAAAGGAATTACCTCTGCCTTTGAATCTTTACAGCGCTCAACTCCTGGGACCTGAGAAGTTCTTCTTTTTTCCTGTTTGCTTTCCAAATCACACAATCATTTCAGAATTTCCACACAACTTTACATTATACCACATTTCAGAATAAACACAATTAACTTTCTTCTATAAATGAAAATAATTTCATACATCTTCTGGCTCAGGAAAGCTTGAGACCATTAAACAAATGTATAATTGTTGTGGTTAGCAATTTAAAATTTGGTCTTCTTTCTTACAAAGCAAACATATTTGCTGAAAGGGGTTTGAGAAAATAATGGGCAAGCCAAAAGAACAGACTAGAAATCAGAAGCAATTCTACTCGCAGATAATTACTGCTGATATACTTTTCCCTGCTCTATTTTTTTCCTATGTGAATGTATTTTTAACAACAAAAAATGCAGGCTGGGGCTGTAAGTCAGTTGGTAGAGTGTTTGCTCAGTGTCTTTGAAGCACTGGGTTTAATGCACAGGAGATCCAAAAGACAATAAGCTCTATCTAGTTTTCTATGCTATATGCTATTTTTCTTAATATATAGTATCAACACTATGCATATTTCATGCTGACAATATACAATTTAAAATGCTTAATTACATGGTTACAATGCCTCCATGTGTGTGTACTGCGCACACACATGCTCGTGCGAGCTCATGTGTATACACATATATGTGCCATACTAGGGATTGAAGCCAGGGCCTTGCAAACACTCCTACCACTGATCCATACCCTAGCCCCCCCCCTTTTGTGAGGTTTTAGCAAGTTACCCATGCTGGATAACCCAGGTAAAGTGTGATTCTTTGTCCTGCTTCAGTTTCCAACATACCCAGCTTATAAAACCTGCCTCAGGAGGTCCAGCGTACAATGGCCTTTTCTGAAATATTTTTTCTATTCTAAACTTCATGGCTAACTGGGTTAAACACAGATACTTAATGCTTTTCAGGCAGCATCCTTTCCAAATGAATGTCTACTAATTTGCGCACTTACTGGGAATATCATTCTTAAGTAATCATCAGTTGCTAGCTATTAGGAATGGAGACGTAGGTGACTGACAGTTTGACAGGTGCAAAATTCTCCATCTGGCTACAGAGTAGTGGCACAATCTGTCTTCTCTACAACATGACCACTATTCCCACCCCAACCATAACCTGCAGTTCCTTTATCCCTTCACTCTAATCAGCCTTCCTACCACAGTCCAGGAAGCATTAGTCTCCATCTGAAAGAATTCCAATAGCTCCATCAGGACCACTGTCCTCTTCTACATGATGCTCAGCACCTTACAACCCTCTGACAGTGTGGCTCATACAGAGTTCAATCATTAACCACACTACACCAAGAAGAATATGTGTGAATATGACTAACCCCAAATATGTCACTTTGGGATATTAATTATTCTGAGGTGAAGGTAGTTAGAAGTAAATACAAGAAGATCACTCTTCCCTTCTTCATTGGCCTAAAAGCAAGACATAGTTTTTTCTAAGGTGTCTCCTGCTGCCTTCTCTACCAGGAAGGACAACGTTATCAGTGAAGACCTATGATCCTTAGCAAAAGTATAGTGCCAGAAGACTGTGGAACAAACATGAACTAACTTGTATCTCTTAGTTCCCTTATTTTCACCTCCTCATGATTTTCTGTTCTAGAGTCTCAGTCCTTTTCCTTGTCTTGTCTCTCCTCTCAAAAGTTACTGTTTTTAAGGAAGCTGCTCAAGCCCGTATGCGAGCCTCCCTTGGAGTCAGTCACTGACAGCATGATCCTCTGTGCGTGTATGTTGCTCACGTTAATAAGCCTCTGTTTCCAGTCTTATTAGTCTATCTCCTGCCAATCAGATTTGCAGAGCCCCAGCCAATGATCCTAAAAAGATACAGGATAAAGAAAAATGCTTTCTGTTCACAATTTTACATCATTTCATGTTTTCTGTGTCTCTTAATTATCATTGCCTGTTGCTGTAATAAAATGCCTGACAAAAGCAATGTAATGAAGACAGTTTCACATGTCCAGGTAGACTCTGTGGTAGTCAAGGTAAAGTCAAGGTGGAGGGAACTTGAAGCAGTTGATCTTATTTAAGCAACCCAAACCTAACTAGCAGAACAAAGACCAAGTCAGTGCTCCAGGAGAGAGGACAAAAGGACGGCTCAGAGGACTTGAGCTTAGGTTGTAACTGACAGGTAACATACGCTCACTCGCTCATCCATGGGTGAGCACACAGGTGCTTGTTTCTGCTTCTTTCTCGTCTCATTTATAAGGCTTAAACCTGAACTCATAAGCCTGCCCACCACTCTGTCCCTTTCTGCTCTATCATACTGTTCAAAAGCAAGTGAGGAGCAGAAGGTTGGCTCTGTGGTTAAAAGTACATGTCGTTCTTACAGAGGACCTGGATTCAACTCCCAGAACCCACATGGCAGTACATAGCCATCTACAACTCCCATCACATGGGGATCCAGTGTCGTCTTCTGATTTCCAAGGACTCCAAGAATTCCCATGGTACACATACACACATGCAGGCAAAGCACTCTTACACACAAACTAATAAAATAAAACTATTTTTTCCCCCAAAAAGCAAGTAAGCTGACTGCTATGTTTACACTTAGTACTTCTTCCCAGCATGGTAGATCACATGGTAGATGCTGGCTCCACCGGCAAAACCTTCAAAGCTATGTGTCTGGCTTCACTGGATTCCTCTCGGCTGGACTCTCCTTGGTGCTATTCCTTCTTTGGAGGTCCACCAGCATCTACACACTGAAATTCACTTGCATTCCAAGGTTTCCAGACCACCTTGAGCATGGACTGCCCTTCCCCAGACTGACTGGGCCTTTTACAGAGGTAGAATACAGGGTTGTACTCAGCTTAAAGGCTCCCATACTTAGAATGTCATTCATCATGAAGCAACACACAAAAAAGTTAGAAGCCTTAAAAAAATACAGCATACATAAAATAGAAGCATCTCCACATAAGAAATTATAAAACTGGGGGAAAACATAGACTTTGGAACTGAGGAAATATCTTCAGCACTGAGAATAGCAAGTTTTCTGACTCTGTGTCTGCAATATTTTTCTAGGTCAGTTTTTAATATGCCCGCTGCCTTGTTTTCTATCCTGTATGAGAGAACACTTCTCGTTCTAGTGGTAATAAGTCATCATCAGCAACAGCCAACGCCTACCAGCAACTTCATATTCTAATAATTAGCTATTTCATAGGTTTTGCTGATGCTTGACTTTCTTAACACACTGAGAATATTAATTTTATTTTATAAGCAAGTAAATTGAGATTTGGCCAATATGAACACATATGTAGACATAACTTATTCATGAACATTTGTAGATTATTAATTCTGATTTCAGGAAGCCAACTTAACTTTGCCCACATCAGAGAAACCAAACAACAATAAGCTTGCTCTGATGTCTTTTTAAGTTTTCAGTGCCTCTGATTATAGCCTTTAGATAGGGCACCTGGTCATTGTCCCTGTAATATGATTGAGAAGCCTATAAACGTTTACTTCTATAGAACATTCAAAGAAAATACAAATGAATCTCAGAGAAAGAAAAGGGAAAAAGACTTGGTGAGTGGGATGTTTAGTATGTAAGAGGCAGACAGAGAAAGAGAAGAACCACTTCAGGCACTGAAAAAGAGTAGGCAGAGAGGTGAGAATTCACCTTCAGACAGTGGCTGTGATGTGACACACAAGTGAAAAATCAAGTAAGGATTTGACTAGCCAGTCCTTGGTGGCTTCTCTGTAGAGACATATTGGAGGCTGCTTCAGAGAATTTTCTACAAAGCAAAGCAACTACAGCAAGACTGGAAAAGGTTGAGGTATGAGAGAGAATTAGGTGTGAAAGAGAATTAGGAGCAAGTGAGGGAAGGAAGAAAGGGAAATGGGGGAAAGGAAGGGAATGAAGGAGTAGAAGAGACTGAGACATAAAGAAAATAAAAGGCCAAAACGCAAGAGAAAGACAGAAGAAGGCATAAACCTAATGGGGATTATTTTATTTTGAGAAGATAGATCTAAATAGGATATTAGCAAAAGAACTGTGTTAATTCAGAAAGAGTTAGCTTATTCTTAAGATGGGCACATCTGAAACTTACTGACCTAGAGGGCTGGTGAGGTGGAAAAGCAAGGTCCCAACTTGGACCAAGCAGAAAGGAACACTGAAGAACAGAGGTGGAGGATTAAATAGTCTCAGGTAGAGGCTGGGATGAAGCATACGCTCAATTCCAGTATCAAGTTTGAAGCTGATCAGGGCTGCAGTTCTTTGATACTGAGTTCTTCCAGTAGAAGCTAGGCATGTTGGCTCCAATCTGTAACTGCAGCACACAGGAGGCTAAAGCAGAAGGATTGCTGTGAATTTGATGCCAGCCTAGGGTGCATAGTGAGTTTCGGGTCAGCACAGACTACAAAAATAAGCCCCTATCTTAAAAAACAAACATAAACTCCCACTGGAGCCTGGTTTGGCAATGGCTTATTTGAGTGACCTTGATGAGGTGATGTGCACAGAGAGAGAGAGGGGGAACTAGAGACAGAAGCATCCAGCTGGTGCGAACAAAGGCACAGGAGATGCATGCTAATCTGCAATGCACACTGGTGCAGAAGATTCATATACATATAGACTAGAGCTGCATTGAAGATGTCAGGGTGATGCCAGGAAGAGGGAAAGTTTCTCCCCCAACTTCCTCCACCACACCTCCTCTAGCAGGTAGCAGCACTACCCCTGGGGCTCATCCCACACTAGTTTGGCTGTGTCTCTCATCTGGTTGCTAGGAAACCATGATGTACAAAACCCCCACATCCTCCTTCTTCAGGGAAGAAGTGGTCTGGCTGTCAGTTATCTAAGTTATATTTGCTTGAAGAAAAATTTTTCAAAATACTGAGAGAGAGAGAGAGAGAGAGAGAGAGAGAGAGAGAGAGAGAGAGAGAGAGAAATGTTTTCATTCCTTTCTACTTCTTCAAAAAGAAAACTATATATGTGAAGAATTCTGTAAGAAACTAGTTGAAATGGATTGATGCCCATGCATGCACACTAATTATTAATACATTAGAAGCATGAAAGGTAACTTCACACAGGAACTGAAGGTGCTTATGGAAGTAATAGGTCATTAACTGGATGCAATTGTTGACCAGGTAAGTTGATGTTTAATTGGTTTCACTGCCTCCTTCTCATTTATATCATGAAAATCTTAACCCAGTTGTCCAAACCAGGAAGAATAAATAAATAGGAAGTGTTGATATTATTTTAGGCAGCATCTACAGTAGTAGGTTTTCACAGGACTTTTTTTGAAGTCCTTATTTATCCCTGCAAGTTTCTTTCTTCTCCTCTGTTCTACCATCCCCACACCACTTACCCCTTCATAATCTCCTATTCTCTCTTAACCCCTATGTTCTATCTCCCCTACCTCAAGTCCCTCCCCCATGGCTCTTTACTAATTTCCAGACCTCTGTGGGAATTTAAATTTGAAACACACAAATTTGCAGTCTCAAAGCTAACATCTAAAAATAAGAGAAAACGTGCAATGCTTGTTTTTTAAGGCCCAGTTTCCTCACTCAGAATGATAGTTTCTAGCTCTATCCACTTACCTGAAGAAAAACTTCATTTTTCTTAACAGCTGCATAATAATCCACTGTGTGAGTGAACTACATTTTTATTATCCTACTCATTGGGTTGTTTCCACATTCTGGCTATTATGACTAGAGCAGCAATGAACATGAATGAGTAGTTATCTGTCTAGTGAGGTATAGAGTTCTTTGTGCATGGGATGGTATAGCTGAGTCATATGGTAGATCTATATTGGGATTTTTGAGGAATTTCTACATCAAGTTCCATGCCGAAAATGAGCTAAACCTCTGACACTATAAGCTAGTCCCAATTAAAGGCTTTCCTTTATAAAACTGCTGTGGTCATAGTGTCTCATCATAGCAGTAGAACAATGACCAAGACAACTTACTTAAAATATTATAAGATTTATCTATCTATCTATCTACCTATCTATCTATCTATCTATTGTGACACAGTTGTGTGGTTCTCAAGTATGGATCTCGAAGACTGCAACAGTGTCAAGTCAGTGTCAAAAGAATATGTCACATATCCTTACCCGTATGCCCTGGCCGTACAGTATTCTTACTAATTTACTTTAAAAGTTTTAGATAGACAAGGACCAGGAAAATCCTGTGGGGAACATCCTAAGTTTCCACCAGCTTTTATAAATAAGTTTTACTTTGCTTTGAATGCTGGAGATTGAAAACAACCTCTACCACTGAGCTAAAACCTAGCTGACATTTGCTAAGCAAATTTTAGTAGCGCACAATCATGCTTATTCACTTGAGAATTTTCTATGACTACTTTTGCAATTCAAAGATAAAACTGAAAAACTGAAACAAAAATTCTATGGCCTGTCAGTCAAAAGTATTTAAGATATGACCATTAGTGTGCTGACATCTGGTCTACATTTGATAGTATAAACATGTGTGGATTTCAAAACAATTCAGTGTAAGTCTCTTGCTCTAATAGAAGTTCTGATTTAGAGTCAGTATTCCAACAGATGGAAGCATGTCATAGGACTTCTGGCCCTTTCTGAATAAGAAATAAAAATCTAGTGGTTTCTGTTATCTGTGCCCTTAGGAATGGTATCCTAGGCCAAATTCCTCAACAAACCAGGCTCTGAGTTCTGATCCTGATGTCTCTTGAGGTCTTAGTCTATCTAGTTAGCCAAATCTTGGTACTAGACTATTGTTATACATGCTTATAATGACTGGCTTTAATGAAGCTTCAATAAAAGGACATCACAGAGACTTCATTGAACTTAAATAATAATAGCATGACTCTCTCCACATTCCCTAAACAAGGTTCATAGAAGTAGGAGAAGTCAGTCTAGATAGACTGATGTTACTTGGGAACATGGTGAGGAAGAAATTGAATTCAACACTTCTAAGTAACTATGGGAGACTTCCTGGATCTGATTGGCTTAGTCAGTTCCCAAGAGCTTGCTAAGAAGACAGTCTTGGTTGTCTCTAATTCAAGAAGGCATCAATCCTCACTAGAGAGCTCCAGAGCTGAGCACCCACCTTGTACCATGGTCACACAAAACCCCAACCCCCCTCTTTCCATGAGCAAAAGTAAAAACCCCAAAGGTAAAGAACATGGTATGGAGTGTGGGAGGTTGGTACTAGGACATACATGCAAACTTTGGGAAAATTTGAGAGGGTACAAGGTGGATGCAGCAATGAATGACTGAAGGAGAGATAGAAGCTGCAAATCATAACAAGGGAGTAAAATTATATAGTATTAATCTGTTCCAGGGCTCATAGTTACAATCATGGTAATAGAATAATATAAATATAACATTTGCAAACATTTAATAAATTATCAAATATGGAACAAAGTAATCCCATATTCATGTTATAAGTTCTAGTGCTATTTCAGTACTGGAAATCGATCATCAAGGTGGCAATGCTTGGAACCAAGGACCTAAAACTATACATAGCTCAGCTGATTCTGTGCACGTAGGACAGGGATAATATCTTTGATATCAAACTACACCCTTTAAGTGCAAGGAGTGAGCCAACAGCTACTTACCAACTCACAGCTACTTACCAACTTAGAAATTTCTTTTGCAGGCTTTGGAGTGGATGTGCTGACCTCTCGTTCAGACATCCCAAATTCAGGTTGAAAAGATGATGATCCAAAAACTTGTACGAGATAGGAGTCAAAATCTTCACAGATTTTTTTAGACAACTTTTGCTTCAGAGTATCTTTTTTAAGAAATAAAAAGCAGAAAAGGGAGTTAGTGGAAGCAGAGAAACTTTACTCAATACCTCCTTAAGGAGACCAGCACTGTCCTTAAAACAAACTACCTCCCATTATTGGAAAAACACTGCCAAGTCAACTACAGAGGGAAGTGTTTTTATATTACCTGTAAAAGATTATGTCAAATCTCCTTATTTAATAATACACAATAGCACTGCAAGTAACATTTCAACAATGCCCATTTATGCAAAGTGCCAGCACACTGTGTTATTCTGTAAAAAGTGCTAGCCTCCTACTACTATATAAAATAGGCCATTGATCTGGTTTTAGGGCTAACAATAGGTCAGTTTGTCCAAGAATATATCCATTATTGTTGTAACAAATTAAAAACTTTCTTATAAGTTGATAAAGCCTTAATTCAATTGTTAAAATATAACCATTTTCTCACATGCATGACACTTCTGATTATTCTAACACATGAACAGCCCAAATAAAACAATGTATATCAGATAATCTACCTATTAGCCAGCAGAACAGTGAGACATCTGGTTAGACAACTAACCCAGATTAGTAAAAGTTCTGAGTATGGTAAGCTACCCTATGGCTAGCAGTGTTAGTCACTGGTGTAGGAAGGGCCTGAGGCAGTGAGGTAGTACCCAGCTACACAAAGCTCTATTCTCAGATTGGTAGACAAGGAAGGATTAAGCCTGGGCCCTGCCAAAATAAGTTATTTCTCCCCCAAGGATTGTAATATATTTTTACTGTGAAACTCTACTATTCTAGATGAAATGCAGATGAATCAGTGTATTAGTCTGTCTCATTAGTAAATATCAATTAGCATGAAAAGATATTTATTGTAAGAATGCCCACCAGGTTATCATAGTAACATACTTCCAAAAGTTATTCTTTTTTTTTTTTTTTTTTTTTTTTTTTTTTTTTTTTTTTTT
>NW_022196903.1:4450936-4480002 GCF_008632895.1 Mastomys coucha
CCCCAGCGAGCTAAGTCTCTGGTTTCGGTTTTGAGTTCTTTAGTGAGCCCAGCAGGGCTCCCACAGGATGTGTCCTCTACACTCAGTGGTATCACACTTAGTTTTTAACCTTCTGTAGTTTATAGGTTATAATGTAATGTTGACAGAATCGTCTTCAACTACCTGATTACAGGTGCTGTGACACTGTAAAGTACAATATATATCCCTTTCAACCAGTTCAGAAAACCTTACCTTGCAGGGTAAAGAAGTCATCAAATTGATACACATGTTCTGCATCAGTAGCAATGAGATTCATTTCTTTGTGAAAAATTTCAAAGTTGGGGTCATCCTTCTTTACCACTCCAATTACAAATATTTCCACGTTGGAGTCATTGGCATCCTTTACCACATCTGCCAGCTTCTTTTTATCTCGGGAATCTGTCTGTCCATCGGTGATCACCAAAGCCACCTTCTTTACCCCTGGCCTTGCGTCTTTGAACATGTCATTAGCTGCTTGAAGAGCAGTGGCTGTATAGGTGCCTTCCCCCAGGTATTGCATGTTGTCTACCACCAGCTTGAAGTCATCCTTGCTAGAAAACTGCTTCAGGCTAGCCACCTTCTCCACCTTGTGGCTATAGTTGATTATGCCTATCCGAGCTGTGCCAAGGTCCAAGGCCACCCGGTCAGCCAAAGTCTTCACAAAACTTTGGATGATTTCAAAGTTCTCTGGTCCCACACTTTCTGAACTGTCAATCACAAACACCAACTCCAGTGGTGTCTCTTTGCATTTTGGCCCACAACCTAAAAGATGAATGTAGAAATAGAAACACTGGAGAAATGAAAATAAACCATTATAGATTACTACTATATCCATAGGACAGTGGCAAGAAGGTTGGGAGTGAAACAAGGACCTCAACTGTGGTCTTCCCTTCCTGTTTAAGTGGGAACAGCTAATACCTCTTTCCTCTCTGGACTCTATGCCTTAGTCTTTTAGTATTTAAGAGAGTTTTTTTGTAGAAATTTCCTTCAAATTGAAGCATTCTAACCTAGAAGAAAGCTCCTTAAAAGGAAGGTCTAAAAGGAGAAAATCAACAACACACAAGTCTCAGAAATTCACTGAAGTTTACCAGATTCACATTGAAGCAGAAAGGACTGCTGAAGAGAAGCAGCTCTAGTTTTGTTTTGTTTTGTTTTGTTTTGTTTTGTTTTGTTTTGTTTTCTGTTCTGCTCTGCTCTGTTCTTTGCTTTGTTTTAGTTTTGGCAGGCACCCATGCTAGGCTTGCCTTAGAGTCATTTATGTTCTTGTAAGTGACCCCTCCCATATACTGCTGAGAGTCACCCCAGTAAACTCATTTGCTCACCAAGTTGGAGTTTGATAATATTGTTACTTTGATCTGTCATGGGTTCCCTATCTGATGTAAACAAATATTTGTTTATATTGCTCCACTAATAGTGTCACACAAGGATAAAATCACAGGGTAGCAGATAATAAACACTTGTATGTCTATTTCTTATATTAAAATATAAAATCCTTAGTGGATATCATATATGTATATGTATATACATACATACATATATATGTGTATGTATTTATATGTATATGTATATACGTATATATTATACATATATATCTGTAGACCCTTTATAAAACTTAGCTTGCTCTGTATAAGCCTCCTTGCTTCTGTTCCCCTCTCTCTGAGAGGTTACTACTGTCCTGAGTTTGTTTTCTTCATTCTAAAGTTTGTATTTACTCTACAGCCCAGTGTCACTATTTTACCCTTCAGCCTTATCTTTAAGTAAAACTGGGGATTTGTTCACTGATACGACAGGTGGTAGAATTTAATCGGTGGGAAGATTAGGGCCCTTGACTCTACATGAGAGCCACTGTTTTATATATGTGGTGACTGCTTTATCCCCTCCCCCCATGAGGATTATTATGACTTCCATGAATTCCATGCTATCAAGGAGGCCAGCAGTCCATCTGTACCATAAGTCCCTTGACAAGAGGGATTCCAGAAAATACTGGTCAATAAGTAGATGGGGTCTCCAAACAGCTAATCCAGAAGCTGTGTCTAAATTGTCCTATTACCAGAGGTTTCAGGCTGGTTCTTAGGAAACAAAGAATTGCTGGGATTTGGGTGCTATTCTCGCCTCTGTCCACTTCAAACAGGAAAATCATCATTATCCTAGCCATCTTCTGCCTTTAGCTAAGCTTTTTCCTTATTCCCTCTGTCTGGTAACTCTAAGTCCGAAGTGTCAGGCATGGAAGAATTTAGATTTCCTTGTGAAACAAGGCAAACCCCTGAATGTCTTCCTGCCTGTGAGATTGAATGCAGTTGCAGAAATCACATTCAAAACTCACTTTGGAAAGAAATCCGGGCTTAGGGGAAAGCACGTGATAGTCACTTAGCTAGTCTCCAGGTGCCTACGGCTCCTACAACCAAATCTCCATGGTGCCAGTTCTCTTCCCAGACTTAGGTGAGGCACTGACTACAGATGAGCACAGTGAATATAAATGCTATGCTACCCACACCCTGCAGCCTCCCACTGCACAGACAGCTTTGAAAAACAAAACAAACAAAAAAAAAAAACAAAAAACAAGAAAACAGTTGTCTCTCAGGGTGCCTACAGCCTCCTTCAATGTCACCTCTCCATTTCCCACTGACTTTTCAGATAAGACTCCCATTTTCCCACCAACAATGTACATGTATCTCCTGAATGATCCGCATTAGCTCTGCAACAGCACACAGTGGGGCTGATATTGTATAGAGCATTTCACATTCTTGATAATTAAATCTTACCACATATTTCAATGATAAGTTTGATAATTTCTTCTTTCTGGGGAAAAAGAAAAATGTATTAGCATTAAATTTATGACTATAGCATGTTTCCTGAAATCATGAGCAATTCGTCCTATAACTGTCAGTGGACCATTTGATTCATGCCTTCATTGGATAAAATGAAACAAATAGCACAAAAGTTGAAAGTTGGATATAATGTGTCATACACTGGTGAGGCTGAATAGTGAAACTTAATAGCGTGGGCTTTTAGATCTTTTTGTAACTCTAGTACACATTAGCTGTGAGCCCTGGGCTATCACAGGGCATAATAGTTTCTGTGTCTTGGGGTAATGATACAGATTATATGAGGCGAATGTGCACAGGTCTGAGCCTATCAGGTACTATCTCTTCAAGAATTCTGCAAATCAGCAAATGATTTAGTCTGTGTGCTAGCCACTAAGGAAGACGCCGGGCTCTAGAGTCCCCATTCGTCATCCTTGTTCTGTTCCCACATTCAGTTCTTAAAGTCTCCTTCTTGGTATCCTGCTATTCTTTTTGATTCTTTATGAAATGTCCTCATGCTTCTAAAGCCCCTTCCTGTCCTGTTGCCTGTCTGCTCTATCAGACAGGCACAGAATAGGCTTCCAAGTCAGTGTACCAATGCCATAATGTTGCTCATTGCTTATGTAGGAGTGATTAGATAGACGACAGAGACTATGTTTGCTAAAGACATGGAGCAGAAAGTGCTGCTCACCAGAACCAGAGATCTCAACAGGTAAGAACAGCAGAATCAACCAAAGAAGAAAAACCTAAATCCCTTAGGATTTTTCTTCTTTGCATCCCTTAGATGCAAAGTGAAACAATGACAGAGCTGGGGAGAGACAATATATGTAACTGGAGACCCAGCTTAGTTAACAGCATGGAACCTTTCGAGGTTATTTTCATCTAACAACAGTTTTATTACAAATTGAGTAAATGCAATGATTCTTCTCAATGTGAGGCCAAGTTGTACTAATTAAGTTATATCAGAGGAAGTTGTCAACCATGATCTCTCTTCTTCAGGCATTGCCATACTTTTCTACATTCAGAGTTGATAAATCTAAAACTAGAGTGTATGCTAAAAAGGAAAGTTAAGGGCTGGTGAGATGGCTTAGCAGGTAAAAGCACTGACTGCTGAATTCAAATCCCAGCAACCACATGGTGGCTCAATAAATAAATAAATAATAATAAATAAATCTTTGGGCCAGAGCAAGCAGGGTCTGAGCGAGTGGGGGTCTGCTGGAGCAAGCAGAAGTCCTAAAAGTCAATTCTCAACAGCCAGATGAAAGCTCACAACTATCTGTACAACTACAGCGTGTACTCATGTACATAAAATAAGTAAATAAAATCTTTTTAAAAAGGAAAGTTATGTGTTTATGCTAAATATATTTAGAAAAAGGAAATGTAAGTAGTTCATCTGGTTTATTAGAAACAAATTCTGATTAAGTAGCCCAGGCTACCTTGGAATCTGTAGTCTTCCTCCTAGGATACGCCACCACATGCAGCTTCTATTTAACTTTTTACTTGTAGCCGGGCGGTGGTGGCGCATGCCTTTAATCCCAGCACTTGGGAAGCAGAGGCAGGCAGATTTGAGTTTGAGGGCAGCCTGGTCTACAGAGACAGTTCCAGGACAGCCAGAGCTATACAAAGAAACCTTGTCTCAAAAAAACAAACAACAACAAAAAAACCTTTTCATTGTGGAAAAATACATATATCAAGCTTTATGATTATATTTTTCATGTAACAGTCTATCATAGTTTGGTTTTCATACTGTTAACTATCCTGAAAGGCTTCATCATAAGCATGCTCACTTTTAAGTTCTTTGATGAGCAGTACAAAGCTATGTTTTAGAGAAGTTGGAAGGAACTCATTTTATTTAAGGCACAGTACTGGTTATTATCCCTATATAATCGTACTCTAGATGGTGAATAAATCAGGTTGAGAAGTAGTTAAGAGAAGGTGATGGGGGAAGAAGGATTCTTAAGTGGAAGCAGATTGTTCTGCGCTATGGAGGAATGAAGAGAGGCAGGGAGGAGCTGGGTGACTGAGCCCAGGATGTTTGGTGCATCTCTGGGACATCCACCTGAACATGCTCAGATGGCTGTAGAATGTAAGCTCTGATGCTCTAAGGAGTGCTCCAAACTACAGGCAGATTTAAGAAATGCTGTGCTACATGTAACTGAACAAGCAGGGACCACAAGCCAGTTTGCCCAAAGCAAGGATGCTCAGACTTTTGGTTTTTCTAAATTTACTTATTTATTATTATTACTTATCATTATTATTATTATTATCATTATTATTATTATTATTATTATTGTTACTCTTTTGCTTGTGTATACATGCAGAGAGATAGAGACAGAGACATAGAGACAAGGAGATGGGGTATGGAGAGGTGAGGATGGCACTTGCTACAGTGTACATGTAAAACCTTATATAGGTTGCAGGAATCAAACTCAGGTTATTAGGCTTACACTATATGGAAACAAATAACATTATCCACTGAACCGTATCACTGGCCATCTCTTAGTCCTTTCTATACCAGTGGATCTACCCCAATCTGAAAGGGTGCTTTCAATATTCATAGCAAAATCTGTATTTTCATTTACCCTATGATTTTACTATGCTAGTAAGTTAGCGTTTTAAATTATATACCCTCTTGCCTTTAACAGCTGATTTTCCCTGTTGAGTTTAAGGACAGGAAAGTGAAGCCTGAGTTCAGACAATAGGAAATACCAACACTGAAAGGGGAGGAGAAGTTGACAGAACTCAGTCTTAAAAATATATATCATATAATTAGTGCATAACTGGCTGAAGTGTTAATAAGCAACAATGGAGTGTCCAGGCCTAAGTGGGATATTTATATCTCCTTGCTCAAGGCTCAGACAATATAGCATGAGACAGAGTAGCAAAAATATAATATCTGAAAGATAAGGTGATGTGCCATAAAAAAATACCAGAGCACAACATGGTTATTTGACTCATGAACTCAATGCAGTTGTGGCTACCTGCACAAGACATGCCCATGACTTATCGGATAGGTATGGTTTGTATATGCTCAACCAAGGGAGTGGCACTATTAGAAGGTGTGGCCCTGTTGGAGAAGATGTAACCTTTTTGGAGCAGGTGTGTCACTTTGGATGTGGGCTTTAAGACCCTTATCCTAGTTGCCTAGAAGCCAGTATTCTCCTAGCAGCCTTCAGATGAAGATGTAGAACTCTCAGCTCCTCCTGCACTATGCCTGCCTGCATGCTGCCATGCTCCTACCTTGATGATAGTGGACTGAACCTCTGAACCTGTAAGCCAGCTCCAATTAAATTTTGTCCTTTATAAGACTTGCATTGGTCATGGTGTCTGTTCACAGCAGTAAAACCTTAACTAAGACAATGGGAGAGGCACATGAGGCCTCACTCCTTTTTGGGGCCCAGGCAATCAACAATTGGTGGTTATTTCCATCAGAAGTATCTGAAAAGTAGGCTACACTCAGTAAATAACTTTCCATCCATGGTCATGTAAACAACCATAATTAAATTCACACACACATACACATATACACATGCACACACACGCACGCATGCACACACACACAACATGGAAGTTTGAATGGGAGTTTCTGGGGAGAAGGGATTCAGCTGAACAGGAAATGGGTAAGAGAAACCTAATATATACATATATATGTATATATTACTGAAGCCCACTATTGATTGGCCTGCATGAAGCTGTCAAAGAATGAATAAATTTATGAAACAAAATCTTCTGTTCAAGAGATAGTCTCTCTTGCCCCAAATATTACCAATATCATTTTGTTTCCTCTCCTTCCCCCTATACTTTTAGCAAAATATTCATCACATAGTAGATGAACTTCTTATGTCTCTTTCTCCTGAATTCAGGGACATATAATCTCATATTTTCCACAGCCTCCTATTTCATAGTGCATATCTATCTGCACTATGTCTACACTAAGTCTGGCCACAGTAAAGACATAAGGAATGTTGGTGACGTGAAAGTACAAATGACTAAATGGAAGAAAATAGTTCTACCTCACCCCTATGTTAGAACAGCAAGGCAGGAATTAAACCAGGGGGAAATGTTCCCTCCATAGTTCACATATAGTCTCAACTCTGCTACTGTGAGCAGGTAGCTGCTGCACACATGGCTCTTCTTACACTGTAGACATCTTTGGGGATCTGATTGGTAGGGGACAGAGACAGAAACTGTGGTCATGACCAGACAGATTCCATTCTCTTCCAGGTTTTCCTGCCACTGTACATAAGATAGGCATACCTAGATGATAACTGAAGGAAAAGGAAAAAGAACTAAAGGTCTCCAGGGAGTGAAGTGATTTCAAATTAGAAAGGAAGAGTTTGAATATGCTATGAAAATTCTAGAGCCTTCCTACCCATTAGAATTTTAAAAATCATCTTTTAAAAAAAGTAGTAAATGAAAACAGTAGAAAACCATTTGTATATTCAACAGATTGGCAAAATGCATGCCTAAGCATAATCCCAGCTTTAACATAACTGCTTTGGTAGCACTTCCTTAAGGAACTAGCTTAAAGAAAAAGGAGCCCCCAAGCTGATATCAGTGAGAAAAGCCACACAAAATAAAAACTCATTTGGTCTCTGCCACTTCTCTTAAGCAGATCAGTTCCTTGTTACCAATATAGCAACCTGATCATTTCTAGGAGAGGCCAGAAAGGAGCATCCCCACTTGTTCACATATGGCTGTGCTTCCTAGTCCTATTCCCCTATCCCCCAGCCCTGCATCCAGATGCAATTATCTCATGCTCTCAAGTCAACCCTGGCCTGACAGCAGGCACCATCATTTAAACAGAACAACAAAACATCCGAAAAGTCATAGTTCTAGAGCTACAACATAAATATAATAATTCGGCAATCATGGACCCCTCAATTACCATCTAGGATAGATACTCACTGTAAGTCCCAGGTCTCCTTTTGGTCCTTGTAACCCCTACTTATTGGAAAAAAGAGTAACAGTCAGGTTCGGCTGGACCCCATTGCGAGGATGAAGCCAAAGCTTCAGTGAGTCTTGGAAAAATCATGCCTTGCCTGTTTTCCTGGAGATCCAGGCTCTCCGATTTCTCCCTTTTCGCCTTTCCTCCCCACATCGCCCCGCTTTCCATGCTCTCCCTGCATAATGTGGTTAAAAGAGAAACTTAGACCACGAACAATAAGGAAAAACAAATAATCCTACTGTTTGCTTTGTTCCAGCCAAAATCCCTTTAAAGACTCGGAATTCTGTTGACATAAATACACATGGGGGAAAAAATCCAATTACACTTAAGAGGTACTGAGACACCTTCTGATGAGCTTCAGGAAACTCAACTGTTGGATAATTTACCAGGTTGTTGAGATTTCTAGTGTCTCCTACATGTGTGTCCTAAGGATTTATTATTTTATTGGCTGCCTTTGAAGGATGAGGAAACATAGAACATTGGATTCCATCACAGGTAGCTTTCTTAGTGTGATGGGACAGGCCAGAAACATGAGGTCTCTGTCCAAATCAAGGCTAAGCCATTGAGACCTTGAGCCTAAGAATGTCCTTAAGATTCTGATACTCTTACCTTCTGACCAGGGAGGCCAAGGCCCACTGTGCCCTTTGACCCTGGGAAACCTTGAGGTCCTTGCTCCCCCTACATGAGATAGAAGAAAGAGGTGTTCTTATTAGTTCATCAAAATAACTCAAAGTATTTAGAGAGTCAGAAACTCATTTGCAGCCCCCAGACTGCATTACAGAATTACCTAATTTCCAAGGATGATAATATACATATAGATACACATAGAGAGAGACAGGCTTCCTGGTTTACTAGCATTCTTTTGGTATAGGCATCTCTATCTCGACAGATCTAAAGGTAAGGGTACACTTGTTCACAAATAGCTAATGTTTCTGTTTATCTTTGTATTTTCCTATATTTATAATATACTAAAAGCCCATATTAATAAGGGGGAGAAAAATAAAACAGCATCTCCCTCAAGGCTAAGGACATGCTTATATAGTTGACTATAATCTGTTAGGTTTATCTGTGATAATTTATAGCCATAGGCAGGACTTGATTTTGATCCCCCACCCTGACCCCACACTCTTGCAAAAAACACACAAGGGCATAAACATCATCATGGTATAGAATATGAAATAGAACTAATCATGAATAAGTTACAAAGTCATAATAATTATGCTGTTAGGAGTTTGTTCCAAATTCCAACTTAATTCTGGATCAGCTAGTGATTTGTCTATGGTAAAGTACAAAAGATACTGGACTCTCACAATTATTTTATTTCTCTCTGTCATGCTCTCAAAAGTATCATAACCATCCACAAGAGAATCATCAGTGGGCACCAGTAAAAGTTCTAACACCAGTCCCAACCTCAGACTAACTTAAAGAAAACCTTGGGTGAAGGAAGAGGTCAAATGTCCGTTTTGCCATTGAGAACTTTTTCCACTTCTTCTCTGGATGTCACCCTGGTGTCCTTGAGCCAAGTCTAATGCTGGAATACACTGAGCCTTGCAGGAGACAAAGCCTGTGTAGCACGGCAAACTCTGAACACACCTAAGATGGCTCACCCTTGGAGGCTGGGATCCTGTTCCAGCTTATCAGGAGTCATTGGCAACCGTCCAGTTTATAATCAAAAGCACATTCCCTTTTCACACTGGGAAATCTGGAAATACCGTGAGGCCAAAAACTCTGCATGGAAACTGGTACCAGCCAAATAACACATGCACCATGATAAAAAAAAAAAGTATGGAGAGACCACAGGCCAACCTCATACTTATCAGAAAACAGCCTCCAGTGAGAGTGGATCTCAGCATCATCTAGAGGTGAGAAACCTTTGACTAGCTGTAGATTAGGTGCCTAGCCCACAGAGAGATGTTGGAGGACTCTGGGGAGACAACTGCCTGAGATTCTACTAATCTTTGTTTTAATTAAAAAGAAAAAATTCCATATAATTAATGTATAGTCTGGGACACAGTGTAAGAGTAAACATCCTCTGATGTTTTGTGAAAGTGAATGAGGGCATCTTTATTCAATGAGATACTTGGTAAAATGGTAGCTTTGGAATATTGAGGTGATGCCTCACTAGTGTCTGTGTCAAGAGGTCCAGAAGGACACCTGTCCTGCTACAATGGAGATAAAAAGTTTGTGGAAGAACATTCAAAGGAAACCAATACTTAGCTTTATCCCTATCCCAAAAGAGGATGGGTAGTAAAACACACTGCGATACTAGGATGCAGTGGACATTCATTACTGGGAAGTCTACACTTAGAGGTGCCTGGGAGGCGCTCCATACCCTCCCAACAATCATGCAGGGTGAGTGTTTCTCAGGCAATATTTCAGATCTCTACAGCATATATAACAAAAGATGTCCAATAAAGGTTTATGACTTAACTGCCTTTAAGAAATGACACACAGTTTCCCAACAAAATCAGGGGTAACTGCATGTCCAGGATGTCCAGGATCCTACACTGGCATGCTTCCTAATGTAAGCATTCAATTTATAGTTGTTAATGAAGGAAGCTGTGTCATATCATAAAGGGTGCTTTTTCCCTCATAACCAGTAGTTTTCCTCCAAACACTTGAGGGTTTCCTAAAACTTTCAGAGTAGATCACCTGGCTAAAAGCCTTTAATAAGTAAGCCCATGCCTTAGTTCAGCAGAAGTGAATGAGGCCTATCAGACTTCTTTTTATGACTCTGGGAAATAAGAAAGAATGTCACCACATCACCATAGTTCAGAAAGACTGCAAGAATGGTTGTCTATTGGGAAATACAATTAAATACACATTTCAAAGCCAACTTTTTGATCAGTGGTAAGAATAGCTTTAAGCTTTCAGATGATTGTTTTTTAGAAAAAATGTAAGAATAATGCATACATATCTGAATCTTAATTTTTTGGATTACTAATAAGAAAATAAATAACTGCTAGTTTTTTCTAAATGTTTTCTTGGGCATGGGAGAAACAAACCACCTTCAGAGATGTTCAAAAGACTGTAAAATGGATCTCTGGATTCTATTCAGATTACAGAAAAATGAAAAATCATTCTTAAAACAACTATAGAGAAAGTGTTTTCATTAGGAGGCATGTCAGTGTAGGCTCCTGGGCATCCTGGACATCCAGCTACCCCTGATGTGATAATTGATTTTTCCAAGATTTTCCCGTAGGATATGACTTTTCACTTTGTTGGGAAACTGTGTGTCATTTCTTATAAAGGCAGTTAAGTTATAAACCTTTATTGGACATCTTTCACAATAGCTGCTGTAGAGATCTGAAATATTGCCTGAGAAACGATGGCCCTGCATAATTGTTAAGAAGGTATGATGTTCCTTGCAGGCCCCTCTATGGCAGTGAAGTCATGATTCTCTTTGTAGTCTGCATGAACCTGTGGTTCTGCTTAGTGTCCTAGGATACCCTGGATCCCTAAGAAGAGGCAAGACCTCACACACCCTTCTCTGATGGGAGTATCAGATGTTATGTACAACCTGGAAAGTAGGATTCAGATAACATTCTGTCACTGAGTTTGAATACCCCATGCAGGCTACTGTGAGATTATAGGACCCTGGGTCTACAGGAATAAGGGGAGATCACATCTACTGCCATACTGCTTTTCTGGAATCCACCAAAACTCAAAAGAAAGACAGGCAAGCAGGAAGGTTGAGCAGGAGAGACAGATGGGAGGCTGGTGAAAGCTTCCTGTTGTGCAGGCCTGAGAGTGAAGCCACACCCCTGCTGCCTCTTTCTACTCAGGTTGCTATAACCAAGCACTGTGGGATGTAATCTATTACACCCACAGAGTGATCTATTTCTTACTGTTCTGGAGGCTGAAAAGTCCAAGATCCAAGCAAGGGAGGAGTCTGTATGGTGAGGACCATTTTCTGGTTTACAGATAGTATCATTCTGCTGTCTCTTCACATGGTAGAAGGGGCAAAGCAGCTCTCTGGGTCTATTCTGAGGACGGTCAATCATTTCTGAGAACCCTGCCCTCTTACTCACATCCCAAAGCCAAGCCTCCCAATAACATCACCTTGGAATGAAGTTTCCGGCACAGAGACTGGGAATGGACAGAGTGTGCAAACATAATCACCCAAAGAAATGCAAGATACTTCCTAAGGCAGGGGCAGCCAACACCTTTACCTCTCAGGCAGAGATGACGGCTCACAGAAGCAGCGGAAGGAAACAGACCACACTTGCCAGTGGAACAGGCACTAAGGCTGCCCTACTACTTGAGGCCAGGAATGCATGTTCAGCTCAGGCTGACAGGAGCCTCCTGTGCATAGAACTGGTATGAGTTTTATTGTATGTAAATAATTTTCTACTAAGGAAAAAAAAAACGAAACAAAACAACAACAAAAACCCAGCTAGGAAGTGACTGTATCTTTCATTGCAGCACTCAGGAGGCAGAGGCAGGTGGATCTCTGTGAGTTTCCAGGTTAGCCTGGTTTACAAATTGAATTCCATGACAGCCAGAGCAGTTACACAGAAAAAAGCATGACTCAAGAAATCAAAAAACAAAAAAACAAAACAAACAAACAAACAAACAAAAAACAAATGAAAAACCCAACAAGCAAGGCAAATGAAAAAAAGGCTTTTAAAAATTACAAAGAATTGAGGTTGGAGAGATAGTTCAGTGGTTAAGAGCACTGTAGGTCTTGCAGAGGACCTGGGTTTAACTCCCAGCACCTACATGGTGGCTCACAAATATCTATACCTACTACCTCTTCTGTACAGGTACCAGGTACATACATTGTTCTAATGCAGCAAAATATCCATAAACATAATTTTTTATTAAAAAGAATAGAAGAATTGACAAAATTTTAATTGTATACATAGGTTAAATTGTATAATATCAATGATAATTGTCTGATAATATCAGATTATATTATGCTTGTTTGTAACAAAAAATACTGAAGTATTTAAGAGAAAAAGCAAAATTACTGTATCTTCAATATACTATGAAATGTCTCATAAAAGTAACATGACTGGGTTCATACATTTATACATACATACATCCACTGATTTTTAAAATTTGGTGAAATTAATATTTAGCAACTATAGATAAAGGACCTGTAGTAATTCTTTATACTACATGTACAACTTGCTCAAAATAAGAATTAGAAATCAGTATATGAAATGGATGAACAGATGGATGAGTAAGCGAAAGAATAAACAAGCTCTCAAAGATGGTATCTATCTTTAGTGGAACAGCTGAGCATACAGGTACAATAGCTACCCAGAGTTTGAGAACTCACATATTAAATAAACCCCCAAAGACAACAGAGTCTACCCTATAGATTTCATGGTGTGTGTGTGTGTGTGTGTGTGTGTGTGTGTGTGTGTGTGTGTGTATACAGATAAGTATGCATGTGAGTACATGTGCCTGTGGAAACCAGAGTGGTGCTATTCCTTGGGTGTGCTATTCATTTCTTTTTTCATCTAGGTCTCTCTTTGGCCTGGTACTAGACAATCAGATTAGGCTACCTGATCTGTGAGTCCCAGGGAGCCCCCTGGCTCTGGCTCTTAGCACTGGGAATCAAGTCTAGGTCACCATGCTTACAAAGCAAGCATTCTGTCCACTGATCCACTTTCGCAGCCTGCATTCAGAACTTCTTGAGGGCATTTCTGCTCTTTGGATTCAGGAGAGTTTGACCATTATTAAGACCTTTCACTGTTCCTGAGGTTTACATTCACATAACCTCCAGTTCAACTTTTGAAACAAGCAATAGCATTATCCCAGGTGAACGCAATTTGTTTATACACCCAATATGGTTATCTACCATCAGATTCAGACACCTACCTCGGCAAAAAGTAAACATTTAGGAGATGTGGGGCACTAAGCTATATTTCAAGAAGGGAGTTTCTGACTCCCACTTGCCCTTTCTGTTTGCGTTCTTGCCACCCACGTTTTCTAGGGCACCACATAGATAACAACAATGTCCTTATTTATAAAACAGAGAGTTTTATGTCCAGGAAGAGATACGAATGTCATATTTAGAAAAGGTAACTAAGAAGCCCATTATGAAAAGGAAAATGTATCAAGCTGTTCTGGAAGTTTGACTCAGAGTTGCTGGCCCTGCAAAGTGAACGCTACAGAAGAAAGAACAACGTGAACCCAGGCTGGGTTCAGTGAGAACAGGAACTATCTCGGTTTTATTTTTATCTCTACTCCACCTTTGTCATTTTGCCATTGAGCTTCTCTCCCCCTGGGCATTTTCTATCACTCACTAAAAGAGAAAGGGCTAAAATCAATAAGGCAAACCAGAACCAGAAATTCTAGTTCAAGCAAAACCTTCTCCTCTTACAAGAGGGGAGCCTTGTCTGAGAACCCTGGAGACCCAGTTTACATAGAGAAAACAAACACAGACCCCAGCTAGCATTCAGCTGAGGGCCATCAGTTACTTCCTAGGCTGAGAGCACTGGCTGTAGAGGAGCTGAGAGAGGAAACAATTTACCTTTGTAAGGCTTCCTGCTTTTTGTTTCTGTTTTTCAATTTCTAGGCAACTATACAACCATATGAAAATGTTCAAATTTCAATGGACCTACACGATCCCAAGATTTTTTTTTAATTTAAAGTATTATTTTTCCTCTGTTTTTTTCTACTTTGCCTCCTACTTTCTGATAACACTATTACTAATTAAACACTGGGGGCAAGGAGCATTGTAAATTTTGAAAGTAGACAGTGAAAATTTTCTGCCCACTGGAATAAAGAAGCCAGTATTGTACTAAGATGTTGATTCAGTGGACGAACGATACAGTTTATCAGACCAGTGACCAGCCTGAATAGTCTTCCAGTGTTTTGCCTGCAGGCCAGGAACCACTTTGTACTGCTTTGTGGGCACAGCTAGTTCACATGTGAAGGAAATTTTCCATTTTTATCCGCCTTGGTAGTACATGACATTGTTCTGTCAATAGAAGGCAGTTGTCTAGAGAATTCTAGAAAATCAGGTTGGTCTGTTACTTGGGCATTGATTTCCTGATCATAACAATCTGCTGCTGCAAGTAGCCACTGTCATTCATTGCTTCCCAATGAGCAAATAATAAATTTACATTTCTGTATAACTTCTTAATAGTTCCAGTGGAAAATACATAGGGGATAAAAATTAGTTTTAACAATTCTCTCAAGCTACCGTGCAATTTTTTAACAGTAATTCTGTTTCCAAAAATTTAAGCTAACAGACCCTACAAACAAAGGCTCTTTTGCTTTCTACTTCTCTGTTCTAGCTTGGCACTGGGTAGAAGCCCAGGCAGTTTTTCCCTCTCTAACCTGATAATCAACTGCTTTCAGTTTCTGAAAATCCCTTCCCCTTCTGGTGCTAGATTCCTCTGAATATCCCATTTTGTTGTTAACACTCTCTAATGGGGACTAAGACAGCCTAATGCGTGTTTGATAAAGTAGCTCACTTGCTTAGGTGTAGAGTCAATGAATAAGTTACATGCTATCAAGCAAACATTTGTGGGAGTAGTGCCACAAAACTTCTGGTTCTGGGCCAGAATATAATCCCAAAGGGCTGAATGGAACAAAAACATGGCTTCATTATATTCAATTTCCATTCAAATGGTGATCTAGTTGCATTGTGTTTGGTGAGAGACAAGGAAATCATTTACTTTTACGGATTTAATGGCTGATTTTGAGGCTGTTCCCAGCGGCAATCTAACACCTTTACTATGTGTACTTCATTCTTCATGGTCTCAGTGTAGTGCCAAGAGATGTCAGCCACATACAGTGTGAGTTTTCAGAACCATTCTCATGGGAATGTCCAGGAGCTGGACCATGATGCTGCTGACATTAGTATTGATGGCTGTATTCCTTTCCTGGGGCTACTATAATGAATTACCTCAAATGTAGAGGCTTAAAACACTACCTATCCATTACCTCACAGTTTCAGGAGGTAGAAATCTGAAATCAGTGTCCAAGGTATAGAAAGACCACATTTTTTCTAGAGGCTCTGAGGACAAAATGCATTGCCTTCACTATTTCAAATTCTAGTCCTTCCTGTCTTCTATGGGTTTTCTCCTCCACTCCAGGCTGTTTCTATCAACACATCACTCCTACCATAGTCTATCTGCCTCTGACTCCCTGTTCCTTGAGATGATCTTTAGGGTCCATCCAGATAACATGGAATACCCCATTTCCAGTTTCCTTCTGCTATAAGGTAATAAATTCACATTCTAGAGATGAGGACATGGACATCTTTATGATTCATTATTCATCCTACCATGTTAACTTTTATCTTATTCCCATAAAAGCAACATAATATGGTTGCTATATTACCTGTAATTTACCTTAATATATTTCCACTTAGATAATATCACTACTGTATTTAGACAATTCACTTTATACTCTAGAATATAGAATATATATATACATATATACATACATATACTTAAAATATATCTGATCATGTGCTATCTAATAATATTTTGTTCAACATATGTATACATACACACACACATACATACACACACACATATACGTGGTCCCAGAAGATTATAAGAGAGATGAAAAATTCCCATCATTTACTGCTATCCCCCTGACATGTTACAGCTTGATGAATTAATCATATCTTGATGGTGATGCAAATAATAATGCAGCTAGTAATATAAAGGTATAGAACATGGGAGAAAATTCACAAAAGTAAAAGTTTTCAGAATGACTAAAACTGAAGCACATGCATGGCTGAGGAGTTGGCTCAGCAGCTAGGATGCCTGCTGTGGCAAGCATGTTTCTCAGCACCCACATTTTAAAGGCCAGGCGTAATGACATGTGTCTATTAACTCTAGCACTAAGGGTTAGAGAGTGGAGAGATATGTGGATCCTGAAGCTCAGTAACCAGTTAATCTGGGCAAAATGGCGAGCTTCATGGTCAGTGAGGAGCCCTATTCCAACAAGCAAAGGTGGACAGTCATCAAGAAAAGACATGTGACATCACTCTCAGGCTTAAACACACATACTATCAATAACACATATACACCACACTATCATACTATCACACACATGTGTACACACACACATGTATACACACACATGTAGGTAAGTATAGTACTTGAGAAAAAAGCATGCTGCTGGCTTACATACTAATGGTTCTACACTTTTAATCATTGTGTTACCTCAACATGACTGTAACATGACCATAAAAATAGGAGATTATGCTGTTCTTGCAGGGGACTCCAAGATGTCATGTTTTCTGCAATTCATGATTATATCAAGCAGCCAGGTTAAGTAGTGGACCTATGCCATCTGGATATAGGACACTCTCTCCTGCTTATACAATGATTAGTTCACCTCATGACATCTCTTAAAAAAGATCTCTGTTTTTAGGTAAAGCATATCTGTTGCATAATCCCTACTCCACATTTGTTTCCACTATTACTGTTCAGTTTTGTTCCAAACATATAATTTCCCTTTGGTGAAGTAAGAAGCAGTCAAGGTGTGTACAGGCTGGAACACCATTTGTGTACTTCCCTCTCATGTGAAAGGAACTTAAACATAAGGCAACAAATACACAAGACTAGAAATTTGATCAGTCTATCACTGCATGTGATTTCGTTCTTACTGTTTAATAACAGGCTAGACTTACAGTAGAATAACCTGCTTTAATTGAAACGTGCCTTGAGATAGCAGACTTATCCAGGAAGAAACAATGAGCTTCTAAATTTTAGAAAACATTGGCAGCCAACAAAAAGAACAAAAATGCATAAATATCTAAATTGGCCTCAGATGACAAATACTCTCACTGTAGTGACACTTTGCTCCTCTGGTCATTTTGCTTAAGGTTTGGTCTTTCAGGTTCTATGTATAAGCACTAGCAGATGCAAAGTGGGTAGAGAGAGCAGCAGAGGACATTTGCAAATAATCCCAGAGAAGTTAAAACACCAGGCTTGACTGCTTGATTGCTTCTTGGACCTACGCTCACTGTCACCATTTCTCTACATGATTGGCAGGATTTAGTCTCACTTTCTAATAATAAAGTTGTTCTCAGTTTAATTCTTAGCTTTAAGTACATTGGCATGTCACAGGACAAACACCATCATGGCTTTGGAGGGTTTTGCCAGCTGGTCTCAGCTGCATGAATTGATTTGTCTTGCCCTTCTGTCTAAATCTCTCTAGATAGACCTGCCAGATTTCACAAATATCTTAGTTGGCATTCAAATATACTTGGACCCCAAATGTATATACAAAGAGACAGAGTGAGCTTAATGCTTGTTGTTTATGCTAGGGGCAAAGATATCTGCCGCAATGGCTTTGCTGACCATCTGTAATCTCCTAGTTCCCTGGCCCAAATCTCTAACAGATCACATATTTCACTGTTTGGTTCCATTTAAAGACTTGATTTACTTTAATTAAGTGTATGAATATGGGTTCAGTTCCCATGGAGGCCATAAGGGAACACTGCATCCCCCCGGACCTGGAGTTACCAGTAGTTATGAATCTGTTAACATGGTTGTTGGAATGTGAGCTCAAGTCCCCTGTAAGGCATATGCCAGGCTCCTCTCTTACTATTAACCTGAGCAATCTTGTCTACATCTGTGGCTATAGTAGTGACCCGATTAACAATACTCTAATCCCTATAGTCATTCTTTTCTCTAAATTCTTGGCTTACCCTCCTGTCCACTTTCTAGAGTTTTCTATATGCTAGCTACTGCAGAACCAAATCTATCAAAACCAGAAATCCTAGTGTGTCATATCTTCTGTCCCTCATATGCCTACCCCTTAGTCTCCCAGGCTTGCAGATTCTCTGTGCATTGACCTCTGTTCTCCTTGGTCATCCTTTCTTAACATGGGTGTAAGGACTGGCCTTCCTAAGACATATAAGCAATCTTCTCTCATTTGTCCTCACTCCAGGTGTGACTAGCATGCCTTATATCAACCTTTATCATACCATGTATGTCATATCACCTTTGAATGTTCATATCTTGCCCATCCTACTTACTATAAATGTCCAAAGTAGAAACTACTTATCCTGCCCTTTTTACTTCCTGAGGTACATATTTAGGATCCTTATACATCATATAGAACGAAGACTGTATATGGTGGCTGGCCACATTTTTATAAAAGTTGTCTAAAGATCGTACATATATTCTAAACTCCATCTTATTTAATCGCATAAACCACATGGGTAGTTGCATGCCTCTTAGGTTAATTAAAAAAATTTTCTGGATGAAACTGATCATACGTTACCCAACCCCAGTGGATCCATCTACAACACAACTGCTGAAACTCAATGCTCAAGGAACATCTACCACGACTATAAGAGCCAGGGTACCAGACACTCTGCTGTGTCTCGCAGCAATGACAGAGAAACCCGGGATACCTCAATAGCAAGGCTGCCTAAACTAGACCAGAACAAGGACAACTTGTCAGGAGCAAAGTCATAGGGCTCCACCCCTCAAAAATGAGCAGCAGATAAATCCAGGAATGTTGAGCTAAGGGAAATAGGCTTCCCCTAGGGAGGAGCTCCCTAATTGGTCACCCAAAGCCAAGCAGTCATTCCTGAAATCATGGACATGCACACTATGCTGAACAGACTGAGCAGGTTGTTACACACATATGCAACAATAACAATTAGGCAAAGATGACCGGGGATTTAAGAGAAAGCAAGGTGGAGAGCATGGGTGGAGCTGAAAGAAGGACTGGTGAATGGAGGAATATGATGTAATTAAATAAGAAAAAGAGACAATAAAAAAAAGAACCCATGGAAAAGCTCAGCAGATATTCATTGGTGACTCAACTGAAGAAGATATTTACAACCATGTTCTCTGGGACCAGGGTCTAGGGTCAACTTATGAATAGTTCCTATAGCATTGGCTTCTGAGACAGCTGAATAAGACCAGTAAATTGGTGTTCACGAGCTACAAAATCCACTGGGGCTTACTTGAGGCACATTCTGCTGACTGTACAGGCTCCTTACACAGGACTGTGAGACTAGCAGGAAGTGCTGAGCCATAGCCACCACCTAAGCAGCCAAAAGTAGGGCCTTGTAAGCACTTATTCAATCCTGGTTGCGTCAGTTTGCTGAACAAACAGATTCTATGACGCGTTTTGTGCTTTTCAATATACTCTTCTTTGTTCCACAGATTAGTTCATTTACAGACAAGAATGAACACAGAAGCAGTAAAAAGGGCAAACCCTCCTAATGATCTTGGAGAAGGCTGAATCATGACCTAAAAAGACACCTGGGTCCTGTGTTAGTAAAACTTCCTCCTGATGTAATGGAGTGCCTGAGCTACAAGTTTACAGAAAGAAAGATTTATTTTGGCTCATGGTTGCCAACGTTTCAGCAAAAAAGTTTGCATCTTTTAGGGGCCTAAGATAACAATGGACATTTTTATGGATAGCAAATGGGAGAGCAAACAGTTCATCTCGTGGCAGATAGGTGGCAGAAAGAGAGAGAGGCAGGAACAAGACACACCTCTCAAAGGTATGCTCACCTAGCAAGTGAATGTTATCTTACATGGAAAGGAAGCCTTCACAGCTGTGACTAAGTTTAAGTTTTTCAAACAGGGAGATTATTCAGGATTGTCTGGGTGGGTCCTAAGTGTGACCATGAGTCTCCTTAAGGGGAAGCATTTGAAGAGCATGTGGTAGAAATAAAGTCATTGAGAAAAAGTAGAGTCCACTGGCTTTACAGATGGAGAAAGGTGCTGTGTACAGTAGAAATGTGGACCTTTTCCTAGAGAAGACTAGGAAATGGATTCCTCTCAACTCTCTCTATGTTATCCACAATAGGATTCATTTAACTCTTATGGGTTTCCACAACTATAAGAAGGAACGTGAGTTGTAGTCAAGCTAAATTTGTGACAATCTGTCACTGCCACCACAGGACAGCAAAGACTAAAACCATTTCTCTCTTTTCTGGCAAAGCAGACCATGGCAAGAATATTTTGTGTTAGATCATCAAGAAGCAAGTTAGCTGAAAAGTATTATTTCAAGTGCTGTGAAGCTCAGGTTGTGGCATGCAGCTAAGGAAGCCATGAACAGAACTCAGGCTGTTTTTGCATTTTGAAGGTCAGAGCTCTAAGCATGGACAGTTTATTGGGTACTACAGTTAGTTCATCTATGGCATTTCACTCTTCAGGAGAAAAAGCAATTCTGGGAAAAATACCCTCACTTCAAGGGAAAGGACGACTATTCCATATATTGACCATTGCAATCTGCCTGGAGACTATAGGTAAGCCAAGTGTCAGTACTCATGATGGTTTGGTTGTCGTGTGAATCCCTTCATGACATCTCCTGTAATCTATATTGTTACAATAATTCTAACTCCTATATTTAAAAATGGAGCTCAGTTGCATTTTCCAGATCCCTCTACGGTAAAGTACAAAGAAGACCCCTCTGAGTCTGAGCAAGGAGACATTCCCACTGTGCAATCTAACCAACACCCACAAACTACCAAGAAACAAGAATGTCTTAGTTAGGCTGTTGTTGCTGTGATAAAACACTATGACCAAAAAGTTTTCTGTGGCTGCTTATAATCAATTGCCACAAATTCACTAGTTGAATATGACTCAGAGTTAGTCTCTCATGATTCTGGACCCCCTTAAGTCTGAAACAAATGTGGATAGCTCAATGGTTCATTCCACTCTACAGCATGTAGTTCATCATCTATGGAAATCAGGGGAAGAACTCCAAACAAGAACTTGGGGCAGAAGCTGATGCAAAGGCCATGAAGGAATGCTGCTTACTGGCTCGCTCCTTATGGCTTGTTCAGTTTTCTTTCTTGCAGGATCTCAGATGGCCAGCTCAGGGATGGTGCTGCCTATGGTGAGTTGGACCCATACCATATTATATAATCATCTATCAAGAAAAATGCTCACAGACTTGCCCACAGCCACCCTTATGGAGGCATTCTCTCAATGGGGCTTTCCTCCTCTGAGATGACTCTTAGCTGTATGAAGTTAACAAAGAGAGAGTGACTGTTGATGGTGTACACTGAGGATACAATGGTAGGGAAGCAGAGAGAGAGGGAGAGAGAGAATGAGAGAGAGAGAGAAAGAGAGAGAGAGAGAGAGAGAGAGAGAGAGAGAACCTATTCCCCCAAGCTGGCCATTCTGTCCTTTAAATTACTTTCAGAGTAGATATCCAAACAAAATTTAAAACATATATACAGCTAGACATAATGGCACATGCCTTTAATTCCAGCACTTTGGAAGCTAGCTAGAGCTACATAGAGAGACCCTGTCTCGGGCACTATGGGCATAGCAGTAGTATATATGATAACCATAAGTAGCATCACACTTATAATGTACACTAGTGGAAAATGACAAACAAAAGGTAATATATCCACACAATGTAATATTATTTGGCTATAAAAAGAAAGATAATCTTTGATATCTTTCTGTTATTATAAAATATGGCCACAAAATTCACATATCATAATTCAACTTAGGTAAGACATACAGAATAGGGAGATCTATGAAGATAGAAAGACTAGTGGATGCCAGAGTTGATGACTAAATAGGAAGGAAGTTAATGGTCAATGGCTGTCAAGTAGCATGTGCTTTGTTTTGGGTATTACAGAAATATTCAAAGTTAGGTGGTGATGACAGTTGTAAAATTATGTGAGCATGGTAAAAAAAATGTTAAGAATACATTAAAGGAGTAGATTGTTTAGTATGTGGCTGAATTTCAGTAATGTTTTAAAAAATATAACAAACCATTCTAGGGGCTTGTTTCCAGCTGTGATTCTCATACTTTGATTATATAAGACATACCTGTTTGTCTTGTGATAGTAGGAATTACTGGGGCCCACCATCTAAGTCACTTCTCAGAAAATGTCTTTCAGCATTCATTCTTTAAATATCCTCTGGGGATTAAAGCCCCACGAAGTCTTTAAATAAAGTATGAAAGAACCTTCTGACAAACTCTTCCTGCATGTGGTCCTCCTGCTTGCTCATCTATATGCAGCTTTCCCTCTCACTGAGTTGAGCAGAGCCAAATCTACTTACACAGAAGGAAGCTGCTCTCTTGATTTTCTCTGCAAAACTCTCCTAGATTTTCTTCACTGACTATTCAGTGACAACTGATTTGCTAACCTGAAAGCTTAGATGAATGGACAGCATCTGAGCCAAACAAAACAGAACCATGAAAAAAACTCCATAGAATCACAGATTGTTAAACAAATCCTTAAAGAAAATTCACTTGTTAACTTGGGATTTTTGCTGTCTTGTGCCTGAATCAAGGGTAAACCATGAACTCATGTGAAAGCTTAACAGTAAAAGCAACAAATATATAGGTGATGAAATGTCATTCCCCAAAGTTTTTATAAGCCTACACTCACATGTAAAGTGAAGTAGAAGGCCACATAAAAGAATTAACAGTGACAGAAAAATCCACAGCAGGCAGAGTGCCTACCTAGGTGAGGACAGCGCAGCTCTAACAATATACTTTACAAAACAGGCTGGAATGGAAGTCTTCACATAAGACTTAGAAAGCATGAGAAGTTCTCTCTAACACTGTTTGAGGTAGGTGGGATATATAAAATGTTACATCCATTTACTACATAGTTGACTACTATAAAATATACATTGACTTGGAGGGTATCTGGGTTACATTAAGAGAAGAAAATCAAGTTGGAAGCCCAGGACAGAATGATATTAAAAGATTCCACCGCCAACATGAAAATATGCACATCTAATCAAAAGAAAGGAAAAGAGGCTTTACACCATGCTGTGAGCAGTGATACCGTCCATGAGGAAGGACTGGAGGGGGAAGGGGAATTTTATAAAGTTGCATGATATGAAGTAGGTATGCTTTGTTTCCTAATTTAAAGTAAGGCAGTGGTTTTGTGTAAGGCTGGTTTTGTGTGTCAGTTTGGCACATTAGAGTCATCAGAGAGATAGGAGATTCGGTTGAAGAAATGCCTCCATGAGATCCAATTCTAAGGTATTTTCTCAATTAGTGATCAATAGGGCAAGCCCAGCCCATTGTGTATAGTGCCATTCCCTGGGCGGTATCTTTCTATAAGAAAGCAGGCTGAGCAAGCCATGATGAGCAAGCTAGTAAGCAGCACCCCTCCATGGTCTCTGCATCAGCTCCTGCCTCCAGGTTCCTGTCCTGCTTGAGTTCCTGTCCTGACTTCCTTCAGTGATGAACAGTACTGTGGAAGTGTAAGCCAAATAAACCCTTTTCTCTCCAAGTTGCTTTTTGGTCATGGTGTTTATTGCAGCAGTGGAAACCCTAATTAAGACAGCAATCTTCTTGGTTCTGTTATAAAGCCATTGGCAAACACACAATAAGATAAAAAGCTTCCATTCTCAGAAATGCCCAGGCAGACAGTAGAGTGCCCTGAATAATGTCATGGAATTGATTCTCATGTTGGGTAAGGAAAGAATGGATTCAAGACATTTGGGGTAACTCCTTTCTCTTCAGCATCAAACTTTTGTTTTCCTATCACCACATAACACACTATGTTGTCTTTTGCCCATAAAAATATACCTTCCTTAATCACACACATAACTTCCCACTACTCCAGGTCTGCATCCTGTTTTTCAAAGGTTGCCTATACATTCTGTCTTTCCTTCCTTTCTTATCACTCTCAAGTTTTAAACATTTTAAAAATAATCTCACACAGGAAACACAAGGATAATCCAAATATTCTCTATAATCCCTGGATCCAGATTCATTGATTAGCACTGCTCCTCCTCCATCCCCATATTAATGTGAACAAGGTCACTATGGCTTTCATATTTCCGTTCGCCTGCTGATGCTTCAATTCTCATCTAACAAGCAGCACTGACACTAAGAACCTTAAAACTCATCTTCACTTGGCTCCTGGGTACTACTGGTTTTCTCTCCACCTCACTGGCTACTTATCTCAGTGGCCCACCTTTTCTCGATCTTCTTCCACATAGAACTCCCAAATGTTCCAGGGCGCTGATTCCAAACCTAGGGTTTCTTTTCCTCTATATACACTTATATGCCTCATCTAGCACAAGAATTTAAATAGCACCTATATTGTGAGATAAAACTTTCATATCCTGCCCTCTCCCCTGAAACCAATATTCCTATCCCCAGTTCTTCATGAGGAGCTCCAGGGGAAGCTCATCTTTATAAATCAAAAGTTAAGCCTCTAAGTTTTGCTATCCTGGCCACACCTACTTTCTCTTCAACCTCAGAAGATGGCAACTCCATTCTGTCACTCATCTAGGCTCTAGATCTTAATATTCCTTGACTCCTTTCTCCTTTTTCTGTACTGAGCCCACATCCAGTCCAGACCCCAGCCACCTGGTAGCACCTCACTCTGACCCTGGGCTAAGGTGCTCACAGCTCTCACCTCTCCTAGCACTCAAGGCTTGCTGCACACAAGTCAAACTGTGCCATCCATGGAGTCTACTCCTAAATTTGTAACTAAATGCCTTTCCAATTCCTTCTGCCTGCTATATAAGTTTCTACTTACAAACATACAAACATTGAGGTATACAGGACCAGGAACTTGAGGAAACTCACAATGAACATTGCTAGTATGGGAGCATTTTGACAAAATATAAAATTCTTCCAATGATCGTCGTCTCTTTTCTATGATTCTTATCTTAAAAATCTACCAATGTCATGGTAATATACACCTTTAATCCCAGCACTCAGGAAGCAAAGATTGGTGGATCTCTGTGAGTCTGAGGCTAGCTTCAGAATGTTCTAGGCTAGCCAAGGCTACAAGGCTATATAGCAAAACCTTGTCTAAAAAAGAAAAATTGATTGAGTAACCATAACTCTAGCTGGTTACCCTGGGAAACCATTTATTTTGCTAAGTAGCTGACATGGTTACTTCCAGTTCACAATCTCATCTGTGAAATATCAAGGTTAAACTTTAATATTGTTTCTCTTAATGAAGCTGGCTGCAAAGCTGGCCCCATTTGCAATGAGAAATGATAAATTATAAGCATGTGCTCTGACTCTGAAGGACTGGACTCCCTTTAGAACGTGAGTTCAGTATTGCTAACTCCCAGCCCTGCTTTACATACTAACCTTTGAAATAAACCTAGCCCATCACTCTATTAGCATAGGAGAGCATGTGTGTAGCAAATATTTCATATTTAAAGAAAAATGCTTTTAACTGAAGTTTAGAGAATTAGACTATTTGTACTTGTAATTTTCACCATAAGGTGAAAGTGCTAGAAGATAAATATCATGTCATATAGGTATTAAGTAAGTATCATGTCAAATGACAAATGATTTGCCATGTTTGGCATCTTCATAAGATCAAGGATCAAGAAATTCAATTCTATAGGTCAAGCCTCTTTCTTTTTCTCTTCAAATCTATCTATCTATCTATCTATCTATCTATCTATCTATCTACCTATCTATAATTTACTATTTATTTATCTGTTGAGAGAGAGAGAAAAAAGAAAGAGAGTTGTATGTGGATATCAGAGGACAACTCAGGAAAGTCACTTCTGTCCTTCTACCACTCAAGTCCTGGGACCAAACTGAGGTTGCCAATCTTAGTGGTAAGTACTTTTACCCCCTGAGACATCTCACTGCCCCCACTCTGCATTTTGATATTTTCATTTAATGAATAAATGGGTTTTACGTGTCATAGACATTTCTGTCTCTAGCACTTACACCAGTACCTAGCTTATAATAGGCTGATTATTATTTGCTCTGAAAGATGGGCAGAATTAAAGATACTGCAGAAAGGTATAAAGAGGATTTGGTCTTTTTGTAATGAAAAAGTGCTGTGTACCAGGTATATATCAGGTATATATTTTATAACCATAAAAGAAGGCATCTGCTATCTCAGCATCTTGTGGTTAGGGAGAAAACAAACATTTAGTATATGGGAAGTCCTGTGCTAAGATTTTCTGAAATACCATGGAAATGGAAGCAGAGTACAGGCTTAAGGAGACAGAGGCTTCCAAAAAAGTTACTACCTACCAGGAGCCTTGATAGTTGAATGAGAATTGATCGGGTATCATAGGGTACTAAGAGGATCTCCCCAAGAAAAGGGATCAGTTTACACACAGAGCTGGGCCCAGGAAACCCGAGATCTCACAGGAATGTTAAGGTTCTCAGTATGACTAGATCTTCGAGAGCTGAGGAATTGGGAAGAATCAAGAATGGACACCCAGGTCAGATATGTGCCTTACTGATTTTTTAATCTGGTCTCTCTCATTGAAAATGTGAAGTGCACTGCAGAGTGTTTGTTGATGACCAAAAGACGATAAATACATCAGCATTGCAGGAAAGCCAAATATGTCATGGAACTCTTGTTAACTGTGTCCTACATCTGGTGATTTCACTGACAATATCTCAGTATTTGATGATCATAAATTGAGCAGAGATGAAAAGGGATAGAGTCCAGTTTTGTTCTTGGCAACTGCATAGTAAAATACATATTCAGGTTAGGACCTTTGTTCTGTCTTACAGTACAGAAAGAAATTTAGTCCAGTAAAGCTCAATAGAAGAAAGCCCAGTGATAGATATGCAATCTGATTTGTGATTCTATCATCAATTTTCTTGTAATACATTGTACTCTGCTGCATGTTTCAGCTTTTAGGTGTAGGACATTACATAGCAATCCTTTCCTAAGGAGTTATATCTGATAGATCTTCAAATACCATTTGCCATTGCCTGGATTCCTTTACTAGTGTCCATGCTGCAGCTCTGGCCCTGTGACAGTCTATCTTCAGCAGAAGATCACAGTTCTTTGCAAGAGAAAGTCAGATGGTATCACAAATTTGTTTAAAACACAGCCAGTGGTTTCCAGCTTTTACTGTTTAGGAATGCCAAGATTCTCACAAGCCTGAGTGGCTACATGTGCTTCCCCATCCAACTGCTGTTACTTCCTGGATGGCATTTCCAGCCCATGCTGTCCTTCTGCTTGTCTTCAGACACTCCAAGTACCCTCCTACCTATGGAAATGGCAGAACTCATCCTTCATCCTGGGATGGCCATTTCCAGATCCTCCACTTAACCTGTCTTCCCACTCTTCTACCTCTCCTTATCTGCCTCTCTCTTTTCTTGTCATAGTAGTTTTCATCTTCAAGCATCTGTAACTTCCTTATTTGTTGTGTTTATCGCCAATAAGATGCAGTTTCCATAAAGTCCTGAATCTTTACCACTTTTGTTATGATGCATCAAGAATCTAAAGTAGAACCTGGAATGTTACATATATTCAAAAACATTTATTGAATGGATTGCTGAAATAGAGTTTTGAGCAGCTAGCTAGGATTAGCCAGTGGGGCCAGCATCTTTTATTTTAAGCAGGAAGATGAGTTGACTTTATAATTTATATATAAACTGATTTTTTGATATGAAAAATAGAAGCCAATTTTACTTTAAAATGCATTTTAGCACAGCTGGTCTGATCACTCTAGTGAAGAGTGTATGTATGTTATCATCTAAGTATATACATACCAGAAAAGCACAGAAAATATAATGTTGATTTTATTACTAAGGTAATTTAGGAAGGGAAGACAGATGGAGAGACTGAGGAAGATTAATTTCTTTGTAAAACTAGCATAAAATCAGAACAGGAACTATTATCTCAACAAAATCCATTTTTCAAAATCAACAGAAGCCAGTTGGGGAGCTCTGACTAGAGACTAGTATCCCAATAGATGAAAACCCTATTTTCTGCATTGAAGCTTCATAAGCCAAAGCATCATTATAAAGGCTGTGCCAATGCAGAGGACTGTAATGAATGTGTAAGCACTGCTCTTTAAATGTCAGTTCCACAAATAGGAATTTGCCCCTTCCCAAGGCCTAAACTTCCCTCAACCAGCACAAAGTCGTGAAAAAACTAAGAAGCTATCCCTCAGTGTCTCATTTCCTTCTATTTAACTAACCTCAGATAGCCCTCAGAAGTGTTAAGATTAGCAGTATTGAAAGATCTAGTGACAGGCAACCAACTGTTCTGTCAATGATAGGTAAAAATGATTTTGGTCACAGGAATCTCTATGAGTAGGGCCAATCAAGAAGTTACTGAATGTATACCCTATGACCATTGAGCAGAACCACACCAAAAATACAGATCCAATACCCTCAGGTTTGTTGCCAGCAAACAAGGACATTTTTTTATTACATTTACTGTGATCCTACTGCACTGAAGTGATAGATTCTGTGACCATTACTAAACATTCAAGAAAGCTAAATCCTTCTCTCAAAAAAACTACCAGTCAGTAGTCTAAGCGTATCTACCCAGAAGAGCAAAGTAATTATATAACTAAACACTGGGATACAGAAAAAAATTATTTCACAAGTTTAGATCCCCCTAATGATAGAATTCAGTAATTTGAGTTATAGTATATATATATATATATATA
>NW_022196903.1:4480122-4483442 GCF_008632895.1 Mastomys coucha
TATATATATATATATATATATATATATATATATATATATATCATATATATATATGAGTAGCTTGGTTTGAGGGTCAAATAGCATAGTTGCATAGTTACAAGGGAAATATTAACACTTTGCATGAAACCTCTATATGTTTATTCAAGTATTCATTGCTTCATTTATTCATCAAGTAAATATTTATTAGTGACCAACTACATACTGGACACTATTTTAGGTACTAAGGGCTAAAAGCATAGATCAAAAAAAAAAAAAACCACAATCTTTGCTCTCATGGATTTCCTTTTACTAGAAGACAGGTTATAATAATCAAATGAAACAAATAAGTATCTTCAGAGGGTGATATCATCATAAAAACAATAAGCTGGGATAATAGAATGACCCTGAATTCTGAAAAGAGAAGAGTGTGTGGTCAGGGATGGCGTTGCTACGGAGATCATTCTTCAGCTAAGGCTTATATGAAGAGAAGGAAGTTGTCATGTCAAATGCCAAGGCAGAAGGAACAACAGAGCAAAGACTCAAGAGAAGGGGTATGTTTGTTTTCAGAACCAAGATGAGAAATGATGCTCTGATCCTGTTGGGTGCAGCGACAGGGAGATGCACAGTCACATAGGAAACCAGATCCACTCAGAAGAGCTTCCAGTTGTTAGCATTGTTTGCTTTCTCTTTTGAGAAATGTTCTGGGCTGACAATGGAAGTATTTTAAGTGAGAAAGAAGTATAGAGTAAATTCTTTCCCTAAACAGATTTTATACAACTAAAAAAGATTTTCTAGGGAACTGGAAAGCAGACTAGAAAAATATCACTCATAGTATACTATGACTCAGAAAGATGAGACAAAAAAAAAAAAAAAAAAAAAAAAAAAAAAAAAAAAAAACATGAAAAGGCAAATAGGTATGTGAAGGTTCAACCAACTGAAGTTCCAGAGAGATGAGTAAAGGGAGCCTAGGGGAAGAAATATTGGATGAAAAGTGTGTCAAAAGCCACATGCCAGAAAGTCTCCAGAAATAATAAAAGATATTAGTCTAAAAATCAAGAATTTTATGATATATGCATCTAAATACATAATCTACAGTTAAATACCCAATTAAAAAGAAAGAGAAAAAACTCCCAAGAAAACATAGAGAAAAGGACAAATTACCATAAAAAAAAAAAGCAGACTGATGGGTAACTTCTTCAGGACAATAATAAATACTGAATACCAGAGAAAATTCTTTGCACAGGGAGAAAAAACTATATAGCTACCTAAAATCTATACATGGATAATGTATTTTAAGAAGATTACAGAACAAAGGTGTTTTCAAGCAAAATGAGCAGAAAGTTGTTCTGATGGACCTGTTTTAAAAAGGAAACTCTAGGTTGTATTTGAAGTGGAAGGAGAGTGGGTCCAGTTCTGAGAAATAAAATAGACTAAGGAGAATGATAAATGCATGGATCAATCTAAATAAACACTGGGAATATTTTTTTAAGAAATAAAATCTTGTCCTGAGGAGTTAAAATTGATTAAAATATAAAACAACAGTATCAGAGTTGGGTAGGGATTACAGCCTTCTCCCTTACTGTTAAAACTTTAAAGCTGGTAAAAGTGCCTTTAGAGTTTCATAAAACAGATGTCAATATTTTAATCAAAAGTAAATATTGAAAGAGAATGGGGGAAATATTGTGTAATTTCCAGATGAGTAAAGTGAAAAAATGTGATCGTCAAAAATGAATCTCCCTTTTTTTCTTTTTCTCTTTTTCCTCCTTGTCCCTGCTCCACATCTCAAAGGTAGGTTTTAGTGCCTCTGTTTCCCCCATTGTGATGCCTGCATCTTCTTGCTTGCCTAGAGTACAGAGACTTTGGTTCCTACACAGGGATTCATGGTTTCTACCCTAGCATCATTAATGCAAAAGAATTCTTCACAAGATGAAGGAGAGATTATCCTGAGGTTATCTTTCTGGTCTGCCAGCTTGAGCCAAGAGTTCTCAATAACAATTAAAAACCTTCCTTTGCTAGAGTTTCTAATGACCTTGACCTGAGACTTATCTCCTCTCTCCTATTTTTATTTATATTTCAAATGAGAAACTATATATAGAAAGGTCAACTACATCTTAAGATGTCTGCGAGAACTTTTAAAGTTAACCTAGGTGGTGGGCTACTCAACAATTGGTCAGAGAAGTTTGTAGTATGGCAAAGTACAGCCTTCAGCAAGCCTCCCCAGAGGATGTTTATAAGCCTCTTAATGTGTTTGTTGGAGTACAGCCTTGTTCAAGGTCAGCTTCACCCAAGGCTGCCCCAGGCACCAGCTGGATTCTGCTATAATTTCTCATAAATCTAGCTTCTCTCAAAGGTCACTCACTGCACTTGGGAAGAACAACTGCTTTTTATACTCTTGTCTTTTCTTACCAGGGAAAAAGGGCATCCCATTCACACGTATCTCACATCTTCAAGTGTCAAGTGTTAGCATCAAGATGCAAATTAAATGTTGAGTGGTCCAGAGAAGTGTTCAGAAGAGCATCTCTGAGCGAACTCAGGGATGAATTCATTTCCTGACTCTTAGGGCAGTAACACTTAAACAAAAAGGTACATGGAATTTGGAGACCATAATATGGCCCCCGCTCTCACTAGGAGCTCCAATCTCTGAGTGGTAAAGTACCTCTTATCTTGCTAAAAGAAGAGGCAATGGTATATACTAATAAATAACTACCGGGCATTCATGATAGGAGAAAGGTAAATGCCTGTTATAAATTTTTAATAGTTAAAATTCATGGGCTATGATGACAGTAACAGCAGCTAAAAGAAATATGTCCATGACACCACTACACTTGGGTTTGTATGGATGCTATCTGTTACAAAAATGAAAGAGATAAACATATAGCATAATTCCTTGACACATTAGACAGACGTGAGTGGGTGGATAGAAAGATCAAGGTGAGATGAGGGGAGAGAAAAGAATAGTTCCTACAGTTTACTGCCATTATAAAGTATACACCATTATAGCATGGTGGGGTTTTTAAAAACATATTTGCTCAAATTAGACATTTTACATAATTTTCTAGCTTGTGACATTATTTCATCTTAAGGTTTTATACCAATACACGCACACTGTATAGTTGCTTGCCTCCAGGACCAAGCCAACAGCTATTTTGCAAATTTTTTTGAATTGGGAAATTCTGTAGAACCTTGGGTAGGGTAGATCATAACCTTGAGAAAAAAAAATACTTTGAGATTTGATTTTTTTCTTTAAATTCATTGTAGTATAAAGAGTAGTTTGAGGAAGCCGGGCGTGGTGGCGCACGCCTTTAATCCCAGCACTTGGGAGGCAGAGGCAGGTGGATTTC
>NW_022196903.1:4483687-4501142 GCF_008632895.1 Mastomys coucha
AAGAGTAGTTTGAGGAAAAAAATTAACTACTGGAGGCTATTGGTTTAGTTTTTACTCCCCAAAACAAGTTTGTTTGACCCATCTGTACCAGATGTGCTTGATCATATGTGGGTAGGAGGTACCTGGGCAGGAAATACGTCAGGATATACATTTAGCCCTGATTGGATGTAGGTGGAAGGTATGTAAACACAAAATATGTCAGGATGGATGTTTGCCCCTGAATGAACCTGATGGATAATTCAGTGACTTTTAGGTTTTGCCTTTTTAAGCAAAATGTGACTTGTGGCCATTTATTTTGGAACCCCAGAGATAGACCTGCCAGAGATCCATCCTCCTGGTCAGTATTTAATTAAAGTTTGTTCAAATTCAACTTTAAATTATGGTAGTGTTTTTATTCTTGACTGGTGGGATTAACAATAGTAGATAAGCAAATTGGTGATGGTCACTGGTCATTGTCCATTTCTTGTTAGCAGTATACAGACAATAATAACGATGAGCTGGCAGTAAAGATTCAGACTCCATGAAGGTGAGAGCTCAAAGCTTTCACCTTAGCTTTGATCTAAAGTATTGGCCACTGCAAAAGGAAACTGTGTAGAGCCTGGTGCTTCAGGTCTGAATTTCTAGAACTTGGGAAGTGGAGAAAGAAGGATTCGAAGTTGAATGCCAACCTTGCCTACTTTGGGAGCTCAAGGTCAGCCTGAACTACCTAAGACTATATAAAATTTAAAAACAGAAAAAAGGAAAAGGAAGGAACGATAAAGAAAGTTAGTTGAGAGAAAAAAATCACCTAATAATATCTCAGGTTTAGAAAGGAAGAAAGGGAGAGGAGTTGGGGAGAGGGGAGAGGCTAGAAGAGGCAGAGCCGTGTCATCTTTTTTCCTTATTGGTTGGACAGGATAAAAAGGATTTGACTCTAAAGGATGTGCAAGTATGAGCTAGCAAGTGAAAACCACAAATGGTCCATAGCCAATCCCAACGAACACCACCCTCACCCCATGATGTTAGCAACCTGAGAAAACAGTACACAGATGGCATTTTGGGGTTTGGCTTAGAGTCCATGTGACTATCTTCTATTTAGATTAGAAAAATAATTAATTATAAGTATGAAAATGTGGGTGTGTCTTCAACAGGAAAATGGGGTATATGAACATTGATTATTGGGATCAACTCTTAGGTCCTCTTCCCTTGCCAGTTGTGTTTTAGTACGTATAATCCCCAAATACTGAGCTATGGAAACACTGAAATTTCATCTGGTTTTCATCTGACATGACTTAACTAGTTCACTGAAACTATTCTCAAACACTTAACCTACCTCAGTCTCCTCAATGCTATAATTACAGGTATGTAGCAGACAGAAAATACTGTGTAAGCTTCCAAGAGAGGTAAGCAACTAATAGTCCTACCTAGATATGATGCTCATGAACCTCAGCAATGGCCAGCATGGCAAGATATCTGTAAGGGTACAGTAAGTAGCACTCAATGTTAATGATAACCAGCAGCTGTGTACTTAGACTTAAGGCCTCCTCAACAGGAGGGAAATCATTCCTAGTACTATAAACCTAGCAAGTTTCCTAGGGCCAGTGAGGTCATGGATTTTTGAAGAGAATCTAGTACTGTCACTTTGCTAGATCAGCATAAATCCTAACTACATTCTAAGTCTTATACCTAAGGGGGAGTGTGGCTACCAAGAACTTCATGGGAGAAGCATTTCTTTATGGAAAATCAAGACTATCAAGGAAAAAATTACTGGCTACAATGCAGAAATCAGTGAATCATGGGGTCTCAATGCAAGTGTGTACATCTACAGCACAGCTCTTTCATCTGTGGCTCAGGGAACACTTCCAAAGATGGGGCAGAAGGATTTTAAAAGGTAAACACCAGGAAGTCTTCTATGAAACCGTTTTTCATAGAAATGACTACCTAAAGAACACTGGAACAATGCCAATATTAGCAGACATACTCACACAGAAGGGGGAAATCTCACGAGGTCCCATACCTTGACAAGGAACTACAGGCAACTAATAACAGCTAAAGCGGAGAGTTAGTCTCTCCTCCACGTGAGCCCCTAATTTGTTACCTATTGCAATGTGGTCAGCCCTGAAATGATATCAATATTGTACAAATAAAAAAAATAGACTCACCAGGTTGTATTTATGTATTTGTTCATACTTACACATGCACACATGTATATATGCTTATGTAGAAGTAATGAAAAGGCTATTAATTTGAGAGTGAGGACATGAAAAGAGTTGAACTGAGGGGATGGAGGGAGGAAAGGGAAGGAGAAGCTGATATAATTTATTTTTATTAAAATGTAATAAAGAACTAGGTATAAATATACCCTAAAAAGAAGATTTGAGGGATATATGAATAGTCGTTTCAATGTAATTGATACAAACCAAAAGAAATACACTTAGGAAGTGACATGAATTTTAAATACAGAATCCAGATGTTTAGACCTGAGTTCCTAAATCAGATATGTCAAGCAGAAATAGCTGTTCATTTTTCTGGGTACTGCTGCACTGGGCCTCACAAGCTAGGCTGATCTGTCCATTACCTCAGCCATGCTGGGCTCACAAATAGTTAAAGACTCCATACTTTTCTGAGGTCCCATGTGGTCCTAACCACCTCTTTATCTCCCATGAGGCTCTTTGTACCAGCTCTACCCTTTCCTCCTGTAACGTTAACTCTTGACACTTTCCAAAACATAGCCTTCCTGTTTCTCTTCCAGCTACTGTGTAGATACAAATGTGTGCTTTCTTCTCCTGGTCCTATGCTCTACACCCCAAGCTTCCCCCCAGTTTTGAAAGGAACTTAGCTGACTCTAAAGAAAATCTCTATCCAAGTCTCTTCACGCTGCTCAAAACAAGCAAGGTTATCAAGACTCTAATATGTCTTTTGTTAGATAAATGAAACACTGATCCTGAACTCAGTACTTAAAACTCTGAGTACTATACTTCATAGTATTAGGGATATCTGGGTATCCTTCAAGTTGCCATGGAGACTTCCTATGTTTCCTGTTTTCTTCTGAAAGCATCAGCATACTTCAAAGTAACAAATGACTTTAACATTTTCATCTTCCCTATAGAATGGCTGTGTTGTGTTTTATGGTCACATCAGTACTTCACCAAACCTTCAGTTATTTTTCTTTTTGGTACACAGTTGAGCTACCTTTCCCTGCCTCACCTGCAAGTAATTCAGCCATGTAACTGCAACATCAACAACAAAATAGTGAGCAGAGATAATACATGTCGCATCCTGGCCAGAATGTTCAGGAAGTAAGTCCTTTCCTCATCCTCTCTTTGTAGCTGCAGGGAGCTAGTGATGGAGAGGACCAGTCAACGCCAATGGGGAAGCCAGAAATGGAAGACAATATTCTCTGACACCTTTCTTGGAGGAAAATTGCCCTCTAATCATAAACCCACACTGGACTTTTATGTGAAGTATTGTACATTTTGGGGTCAACAAATCACTGAAGTCCAATGTAAACTAGTGTAACCAATATAATATATTTAAGTAAATTAAATCATTTGACCACTAGAGTTCTAAACCTTTCTCTTAGAAAATACTATGCACTTGACAGAATGAGAAGGGAAGCAGAAAGAGAAAATTGTGATTAGCTACAATAATATATATATGTGTATGTGTATGTGTGTTTATATGTGAACATATATTATAAAATATATATTTATATACATATATATAATTGTAGCTAACCCACAATTGTATGTATATAAATGTACATACATATATACAAATGTACTTGTTTATATGTAATATATAATATACATGATATATACATATCACATACAAACAAGTACATATGTATTTGACAGATAGATGGAGTACAGATAAGTACATTATCCCTCTTAAGGTGTTTCTTTCAAATATATCTCACAGCAAGTTTAGGAGACAGTACTACTATCATCTACATTATTCAGATAAGGATATTAAAGCATATATGCAATATTCAGAAAGTAGAAAAGGCAAATTCAAAGTTTTTTATTTCATTGTTCAAGTTAGTTGATTGTTTAACCCTGTTTACTAAATTCCCTTCATTTCCAGGCCCTAGATTTCCAAGAGGGTGTCAGTTAGTCTGGGGACAGTGTGAGTACTGTAATAGTTACTATTGATCATCTCTACAGACACTGGGGCCTCTGTCAGGCATCAGTCATCAAATTTCCCAGCATGCCCCTTAAGTAATGTTTCAACACTGATAATAAACTTGCCAGGCCCGAAACCCAGCCCAGTCACAGTACATGGGAAGTCCATCAGCTGGGTTGAATCAGTCTTGCCCAAGTCTAAATGAAGAGCTGAAGCTGGTGACAGAAAGATACATTCTCTCCGTGAACAAATAAATATGTAGAAAATGTCATGGCAGAACTCAGTGTGCAAATCTACCTCAGAAATGCTTAAAAATCATGAAGCACTTCCAGTTATCACATTTACATAAAGACTTCCCAGGACCCTGAGAGAGATTCAACAAAAGGCCAACTCCTGAGTAGAATGAAGAGCTTTAGAGAGCCACCTCTGTTTACTCCTTGCTTGGACCTCCAAATTGAAACATTTCATCACCACATGACATGGACTACCTGACTAACGAGCCAACATTCCAGGACCACAGTGAGGCTGAAGGAGACCTTTTGTGATCACAGCCTTGGTCCTATCTTCTCCATGGATGAGAAGTTACAGGAAGGCAGCAGGCAGATCAAGTGACAGTGCTGGCTAAGGTATCCATCAGGACATTTAGGCAGGTATAACAAAAGGTGCAAGTGTCTCTGACACTGCAGACATTCTTTAGAAAAGCGAGAGAACTGCATCATGAAATGGTTATGAAGTGGAAATTTCTGAGTTTTGTGGAGACTCAGTTTTGTTATATGATGTTTTCTGAAAAATGTCTTATGAGAGGATGTTTTCATTGAAGCAGACACGTGAAGGATGTTTTACTGAGAATAGACATGCCTTGTTTTTCTGGAAGCAGTCTGGAAAGGGGGCATGTGATATTTTGCTGGAGTCGATGCTTGAGAAAATGTGTGACTTTTGCAAAGGGTATAACATTTCCCAACACGTGTGAACGAAGCATAGTGAACAAAGTTGTATAGTGTTGTTCGCCTTGCTATTCTTTGCTGGTCATCATTAGTCTTTGCTGGTTTTCACTGACAATGCTGTATAGTATTTGTTCACCTTGCCACTCTTTGCTGGTCATAATTTGTTATGACTTCATAGAGAACCCCTGGTGGTGTTCCAGTGGCTTCTTGCTGCTTCTACAGACTCAGGCTGTTAGGCAGAGCCTTGAGGTTTTCTCTGGATGGAATTACCATTGCTGATTTATAAATGGTGTTTGTGAATAGATTGAGCTGCTGCTGCTGCTGATTCATGTAAACTAAACTGCTGATATCCTGACAACACAGATTGGCTTTGCTCTAAAAGACTCTTTCTAAACAGGTCCACATCCTCCTTTCATTTCTATTACCTCTGGTGTGTGGTAGACTAAAAGGGATATTAAAACATTTAAATATCCTTATTAAAAATAGGTTTTAAAAAAGATAAACCTACCAGTCATAAAACTATGATTTCACTTATTATACTGTCTTAAAATGTCAACTCTGTCTTTGAGGTCTATCCCTTTTGTGGAGACAGTCTGACTATGGGCCAGGAAAGTGAGGAAGGAGGGTCCTGCTGCTTACTGGAAGCCAGGCAAACCAACATGTCTAAGGTGGCTTTGTGAGTCAGCCTTGCAAGCAGCATCAGGTCACAATGCCGAATGGAGGAAGATTACCTCATCTCGGTGACCATAGGATGTTATATGGAATGTGGCACTGTGGGGTTGGGGTTTGATCCATGTTATGCCAGGCACTGTGGCCTACTTTCATTCAGGGTATATGTGAACAGGGCATGTCCTGCAGGGCATAAGACAGAGCCTGAAGCCAGATGAGTTATGGTTTGTGAGAAGATTAATTAAATGCTACCCAAGGTGCTCCAGGATGAATATAGGAAGTCAACCCCAAATAATAGAAAGAAGAAAAGTGACACTGGACTTAGAAATGAAGAAGATGGGCTTATAAGCACATGTAAACTGACCTCATATGGGTGACAAGACCAGGGCTCTTATATATATTTATGTCTTATCTTTTGTTGTCTTTAAATCATTTTTATGTATATGGGTGCTCTCTACCTGCATGTCTGTGGACCACATGCATGTAGTGCCCATAGAGGTCAGTTGGATTGCTTGGAATTGGAACTACAGACAGTTATAAGGCACTGTATGTGGATGCTGAGAATCAAATCCAGGTCCTTTGAAAACACTGCCAGTGCTCTTAACTATTGAGCCATCTCTTCAGTCCCATATTACGTTAAAAGAAAAAAATCTTACAAAAACTTTCATAAGACATTACCACCGTTCAAATGTAGAATTTAAGTATGGCGTAGCAGAGTGATGTCATTTCTGAATAAGCAGAGCTTCACTCTATTTTCCTGTGCTTGTGTGCCATCAGTGGCATGCTAGCCTGTCTTGGCTTAGCAACTCAGCCTGGCAGATAAATCACTGCCATGTAAACTTTAGATATTGTGTTTGGACTGGAAGATTTAACAGCAATTCAGTGACTTTTGCTCTAGATTCAGCTCCCTCCACACAGAATTATGTGGTTTAAGTCTAGAATAATTATCTTAGGTGCCTTCCACTTCCTATTTACTAAGTTGTACCATTTTGAAAGAGAGTTTGGTTTAAATTTAAATTTAGGTTAAAATTCAGTTATCCAGCCAGGCAGTGGTGGTGCACGCCTTTAATCCCAGCACTTGGGAGGCAGAGGCAGGCAGATTTCTGAGTTCAAGGCCAGCCTGGTCTACAGAGTGAGTTCCAGGACAGCCAGGGCTATACAGAGAAACCCTGTCTCGAAAATCCAAAAAAAAAAAATCAGTTATCCCGAGTTATAGATTATCAGTTACTCTCTTTCACAGGGTAATAAATAAATACTGATTTATTGCAGGAAGAACAGTAGATAGGTGAGGTGGCACAGTTACAAAAGAACTCAACATATTAGAAATAGAAAAGAAAATTGTTTAAAATTCAATAGTAATTAGTATAGAGTTACTGAAGCTTTTCTACTTAGATAAAAGGAAACTTTGAATTCCTCCTTGTTAAGTAAACATTGCTCCTGAGCAAAAAAACAGAGGAAGAAGATGGCTGTGAATTCCAATAGCAAAGGGCTGGGGCCAAGAGCAGTAATGTTCACTCTGGCTGCTTAGGAAAACCACCTGGAGGGTTGAGCAAGTTCTCAAAGCCTACTTTAGAGTTGAAATTGTAATCCTTCAGGCCAGGGTACAATATTAGCCCATAGACTCCTAATGTTTGTACTGCAAGCTAGGACTAACAACTCCTGCCAATCCAACCACCATGCCCCATTCTCAGTGTCTTCACAGCCCACCATGTCCCCACCCTAATGCTATGCCTCCCCGGTGTCCTATCTCTAGGGCTGTAAGGAGAGTCCTCATGTGAATAGGGTGAGAAAGCTACAAGGGAGATAGAGAACATACTGAGTGTAGGCACAAATTCTCCATTAAGCCCACACCTGAGCCATCATCAAACCACTGGACCATTCAGTGCTTCACTAAACAATGTATGTAATGGTCAATGTTTATGAATGAACTGTACTTGTACCGTTTCTATACTTCTAGAAATTTCCTCTAAATCTCAGATGCAATTTTATCTGTGATACTCTCACTAACTCTATATTTTGTAATGAAGCCATGCATTCTCCTCTTCATTACCCTACTGATTTGAGAGATGATTCCAATAAAATCATATTCACTTACTTTAATTCCTTGTGATCCATAGCCAGGGGGCCCAGGAGGGCCAGGCAAGCCCTTTTGCCCAGTATCACCCTGTGAAAAAAGAAGGAGAAATTGACAACAAAGTATGTATAGTATAGGGGGGGAAACGGAGCTATCACTGTTCTTAGCTTCCTTCTTAAACTTGTTAGGACCCTCTTGCCACAGCATGATTCCATTTCCTTTATGGCCATGTTCTAAACATTCTTAGGCCATTTGAATTGCTTACAAACAAACTTTTACATTTAACCAAAGCGTAGGTAAAGAGGCAAAGAAGAGCAGGTTGAAAGAAATGGAAGGAGAGGCTAGGGACTTCTGCTTGGCAAGTCTAGATGTTCCCACCACAGCCTGCCTATGCTAAGTCCAAAGATCAACAATGCCAGATTCTGTTAGAGTTAGAACATGCTGCTCCCCTTTAATATGGTTGCCAGTTCACTAAGAACACTGTTAGAGTCAGTGGAGGAGCTAGTGAATGGTCAGTTCCTAAAGCGCTTGCCTGTGACAAAAGTTAGCTTATTTCTGATTTTTTATATAAAGGTTGCTATAAAACAATGGCACATGGTATTGAATATACAAAAATATGAACAAGTCAATGCTAGAATTTTTCCCATTTTGTATGAATTCACAAATTCATTCAACATATCTTGATTATACTGCGGTCCTCTACTTCTTCTGGATCCTCCCTGCCTAATTATAGAAAACGTGAAATAAAAGGTTCAGCATTTCCCTGTGTGTCTTCACTTACTGAGGAAAGACTTCTGAGGTGGGATCAGATTGGAAAACAGTGTTTCTGCCCAGTGGAGACTCCCACGCACATTCATGCCGCCATGTGGCATTTAGTGATGAGAGTATGTGCTGAGGCATATGAGCTTAGGCAACTGTTACACTGTACAAGCATCAGTGTCCACACAAGCTAAGGCTTAGGACATCACCAAGTATTGTAACCTTCAAATCTGCAGCCAACTGAAGTTTTGTCAGGACTGTACTAAAGCTCTCAGAAATTCTGTGATAAAGTAGTGAACCTTTGCCTATCCCAAGAGATCCTAAATCAACTCTGAACAGAACAGCCTTTGACAATAGGGAATTAAGGGGGCTGGAGAGATGGCTCAACAGTTAAAAGGACTAACTGCTGATCTTCTAGAGGTCCTGAGTTCAATTCCCAGCAACCACATGGTGGCTCACAACCATCTGTAATGGGATCTGATGCCCTCTTCTGGTGTGTCTGAAGACAGCTGCAGTGTACTCATAATAAATAAATATTATGAGTGTACTCATAATACATACATACATACATACATACATACATACATACATACATACATACATAGTAGGGAATTAAGTTACTAAATAAGTCAGGGTTGTTTTTTCTCTTGCCATTATGAGAAAGCTTTATTTTTCTCAAATTGTAAGGATGTCTTCTCGTCACAAAAGTATTTTAAAAGTAAAAATAAAGATAAGAGTGAAGAAGAAAAATGGATGTAACTTCCCACTGAGAGTGACTACTGTCATCTTATGGGATCTCCATCCACATACAGTGATCCATGATTTTCAAGACTAGTCTGCTGCGAGATGAACTCAAGGAAACCAAAGAAATAAACTAAGAATCCAGGTGAGGCTGGGGTCCTCAGTAAATCTCTTGGCTCAAGAAGTCTTTCCTCCCTCCTCTCTAATAGACGTGAATCTTGGGTGTGTCTAGACCTATGTAAAAATCTGAATTTGTAGTGTGTGGCTCATTGCCACCTTCTCCACCCCCCAACAAACTTGATTTAAACTTGATTTGTTTTTTTTAACAAATAAAAAACTAAATTTCTTGAATAACTAAATGAATATCTAGAGCAGCATCTCAAACTCAGCACTACTGACATGCTGATCGAGATAAAGCTCTCTTGGTCAGCTGGAAGTTGTTTAACAGCACATCTGAACTCACTAAATGTCACTTTCATCTTCTGTTGACACCAAGATGTCTCTAGTTAGGAGATTCTTGAAGTAGCCCCACTCAGGGCTTTGGAGGGAGGACAAAATCCCCTCAGTGAGAAACACTGGGTCAGAAGAATTCAAGAATTTGTAAATACCTATCTAGAGGAGATAAGTAAGTGAAACTTTACTACCTACATAGAAATAAAGGCAGAGGGAACCGAAAGACACCCCTGTTACCTTGTACGGGCACAATGAAGCTTGATCTTTACACCACAGTCTGACAGAGTGGCCGAAGACATACAGAATATACATTAGCCAGCAACCTGTTACAAGGCCACTGAAAACACCTCTGGCCAAACAGATGAGTTTCTTTTCTTTCAAGGCAGGGTATCTCTATGTAGTTCAGGCTGGACTCAAACCCATTATGTAGCATAGGTAGAATTTGAATTTGTAATATTTCTGCCTTGCCTTCCAAGTTCTGGGACTGGAGCTATGTACCACCATGTCCAGCTGTGATCTGCTCCGTAACAAAATAGAACAGCTCCTGAGAAACCTGGAGCTAGTTAAAATTCTTTGTGGCAATGTTGAGAGAAGTTGACTTTCTGATGTCTTAAGGAAAGGAAATATTTTAAAGATATAGCAGCTCACATGACATGAAAAAAGATTTCATCAAAAATCCATAAAAACTAAGTTAACAACAAATACACGTTTCATATAGAGTAGCTGCTTCCTGGTAGGGTGCTAAAGCTTGGCTGTCCCATCTCAGACATTCCTGGGATGACAAGCATTTCAGAATTGAAATTTTATACATTTTGGAATATGTGTTTATATTGTGTATATAATGACTTCCTCTGGAGACAGGATACCTATTCAAACACAGAATGTATTTATACTTTACACACACCTTCTACAGAAGCCTGAATGCACCAGGACTTGACTGTTACTCATTACATGAAATCAGCTATGAACGTGTTACTTGTAGTCATGCTTTGATTAAAAGTTTCTAAATTTGGAGCATTTCTTGTTCAGAGTTTTCCAGTTAGGGATGTTCCAACTGGCACCTGGTGGTCACTCACATCAGAGACCTTAGGACTCACCTTTGGTCCTTGGGTTCCTACACCCCGAGGCCCAGAGGGACCTGGAGGGCCTCTGACCCCTGGTTCTCCCTGAGAAGACATAATGAATAACAAGTTACCAATTTACAAAAAGTCTTATAGTATATAACTTTTTATGTTGAATATACATTTTCAATGAATAGATACAAACTTTTAAATCCCTTGAATTTTACTAAGATATTCACTGAGCCCCTTTCACCCAAGTCACTTTGCCATTTCGACATTATGCGCTCTCTTTACTTTCCTCTCGGCACTAACACACTCTTTCCTGATAAAGGTTCCATTTCAAATCAATCCAGTTAATTAACTTCCTGGCAGCATTCACATGTGCTTCTGTCAGAGCTTGCTTCTCTAAAGTATGAAAAAGTAATTACTGTGTTTTTGAACAGAGAAGGAAAGGAAATATGAAGATAAAAAGTGGCCATTAAGAGCTATGTCCACATCCTGAATGAGCTACTCCTGTTATGGCAGCGACTCAAACTGTACTATTTGACTTGGGGGTTGACTCTGATACTTGGCCCACAGGGTGATTATGAGCACAGGGAATATTCTGTTTCTCCAAGGTGTGACACTTTAAGGCAGGCAGAGCCCTAGAATTAGACCTTTCAGAGATGGCAGGGTTAAAGACATAAGTAAAACCCTCTGCATCCTTCAATTTAATGTCAGGATATGTTCGGATAGTTGAGGGTTGACATCATTTAATACCCGTAACAATCCTCTAATTACCATGCTGGCTTGTTTACCTGATTTTTCTGAGCTTCAGTAAACTCACCAGATAGGTGGAAATTAATATCTACACTTCACAGAGGTAGGGAATGAAGTGAGAGAGTGATTCATAGAGCCTCCCGCTGGGTACACACTCGGTAAATGTCAGTGCGCTACACACCTGCTTTAATTAAAGAGGGAGCAACTACAGCTTTCCAAGTCTGCACAGCCTCTAAGAAGAGGTTGGGCTTAACACACTGGGAAAGCAGTAGCTCTGAAGAGCTAGGACAGCCTCTTGGGTAAACAGCTCAGCAGTTTCTCTTCAAACCCAACACGTATTTACCACTTGACCTGAATTCCTTGCCAAGCATACAACTGATGAAAATAAGAGCATCTAACACCCAAGGTCCTGCTCATGGGACTCCTCAGCAGAATTATTCATAGTAGCTCAAAACCACAAAAAGCCCAATGTCCATTGTCTGGAATAGGACTAGACAAAATCCTTCAAGAAACAAACTGCAGAGTCATGCTATAATATGGATGCACTTCAAAAACATTGCTCTTCTTGACAGACACTGGCATACTGCAGGATTCCATTGATGGAATGCCCAGAAGAAAATAAATCTATAGAAACATAAATTGATGAGTAGTTGCCTGAGGCCAGGGTTATGGACATGAATTGCTATAAATAAGCATGAAGGATCCTATAGAGGAAAGGAAATGTTCTAAAACTGATCTGTGAAGACAGTTGTACTACTTGGTAAACTGGTAAAAAAAAAAAAAAAAAAAAAATCACTGGATACCAGAATGGATGGGCCAGAGAGACAGTTCAGCAGTTAAGACTCGAGTTGGTCTTTCAGAGGACCTAGGTGTAGTTGCCAGCGTCCACTTAGCAGCTCACACCTGTCTGTAATTTCAGTTCCGGGGCATCTGACACCCACTTCAGGCCTCTGGAAGCACCAGGCAAACAAGGTGTACAAGCATACATGTAGACAAAACACTATATATATAAAATTTAATTGCTTAGTTTTCTTTTTAGAAGAAGGTTCAGAATCAGGCTTTGGACTTGTAGGTCTCAAGATCGTTGTCTTTCTAAAATGCTAATATAATTAAAATAATCTGGATACCTTTACAGTTCACTTTTTTTACTGGCTCAATTCTCCTCATCTTACCCAAGGATTTATAGACATGCATGGCTGTTAAGAAAGAGGTATTTTTTTCTCAGTATAGCCATCTACAAGTTGCCCAAGCTCTTGCAAACAACTCTTCATTGATGCTCCTGTAAGGTTGATCCTATTAAATCCATTGGTGTCCACACTGCACTTGAGTGGAGTCATTTCTTTATGTCTGTCATCGTGTTCCACCTGGGATGAGTAGACATTTGTTCAAGTTTCCTCAGAAAAAGTCCATACAACGTAGCTCCATCTAGTACTTGTATGCCTTTGAAGCTGCAGGCACTAATTGCCTCTTGAACACCTCCCTCTTGCTGACTGTCAGCACTGAGTGACTTCGAGTTCCTCCCAGTGTTAAGGATCAATCTCACATCAAGAATTTCAAGCAGAGAACATGAATACCCTGTGTCAGACACATTTCTATGATCTCTCCTTTCTTGAGAACCTCTGTGCCCATAAAGAAAGTGTCTGGATTATGTGAGAACCTCCTGCTACATGTAACTGATCTACCTGTCTTCCACTTCTTAAGAGAGACAGGGCCATTATCTGTCAGGGATAATGCCTTTCAGCAAAAGAGAGTACCAGTAAACATAGCTAAATAGATTTTTACTTACGATAACTAAATACATTGTCAAACAGATATGATAGCTTCCTCTCCTGGGTTGCTGATCACATCTTTCTTCCCAGGATTTAGTAGACAGATTAGACAGGATGTACCTGGACACCATATGCCTCCTCCGTGGAATACACCACCTGACCTGTGAGTAATATAGCTTAGAAAAAGTGGACCTGGGGCTGGAGAGATGGCTCAGTGGTTAGGAGCACTGACTGCTTTCCTGAAGGTCCTGAGTTAAAATCCTAGCAACCACATGATGGCTCACAACCACTCATAATGAGATCTGAATCTGGGGTGTCTGGAGACAGCTACAGTGTACTTACGTATAATAAATAAATAAATCTTTAAAAAAAAAAAAAAAAAAAGACTTGCTTTCTATCTCCCTCTTCACCTACGAGGAGGTGGGGCCAGCCAGGAGACACAGGTCTCAGAAGCAGCAGGGCAGCCGGAGCAGGATCGTTTCTACCTCCCTCTTCACCTAGGAGGAGGTTCTGCAGATCCACAGCCAACTCTGCCCCTTTCCTGCACGTGGAAAGCCTGTCTCCAGGGTTTGTTCTGACCAGGACCCAGGAGGGACAACTGATCCACATCGCACTGCACACAGGTCTTACCTGAGGAGAGCTGATCTCCCAGAAGTTCTGACACAGGCTTACAGACCCACAGGAGGAACAAGCTCCAGCCAGAGACAGCAAGAAAATCTAACACCAGATATCAACAGATGGCAAAAGGCAAATGCAAGAAACTTACCAACAGAAATCAAGACTACTTGGCTTCATCAGAACCTAGTACTCCCACCACAGCAAGTCCTGGTTATCCCAAAACACCAGAAAAGCAAGATTTGGATCTAAAATCATAACTCATGATGGTGATAGAGGAATTTAAGAAGAGCATGAATAACTCCCTTAAAGAAATACAGGAGAACACAAGTAAATAGGTTCAAGCCCTTAAAGAAGAATCACAAAAATCCCTTAAAGAATTACAGGAGAACACAAGTAAACAAGTAGAAGTCCTTAAAGAGAAAACACAAAAATCCCTTAAGGAATTACAGGAAAACACAACCAAACAGGTGAAGGAACTGAACAAAACCATCCAAGACCTAAAAATGTAAGTAGAAACAGTTAAGAAATCACAAAGAGAGACAACTCTGGAGTTAGAAATCCTAGGAAAGAAGTCAGGAACCATAGATGCAAGCATCACCAACAGAATACAAGAGATCAAAGAGAGAATCTCAGGTACAGAAGATACCATAGAAAACATTGACACAACAGTCAAAGAAAACCCAAAATGCAAAAGGTTCCTAACCCAAAACATCCAGGAAATCCAGGACACAATGAGAAGACCAAACCTAAGGATAATAGGTATAGAAGAGAGTGAAGACCTCCAACTTAAAGGACCAGTAAGTATCTTCAACAAAATTATAAAAGAAAACTTCCTTAACCTAAAGAAAGAGATGCTCATGAACATACAAGAAGCCTATAGAACTCCAAATAGACTGGACCAGAAAAGAAATTCCTCCTGCCACATAATAGTCAAAACAGCAAATGCACAAAACAAAGAAAGAATATTAAAAGTAGTGAGAGAAAAAGGTCAAGTAACATATAAAGGCAGGCCTATCAGAATTACACCAGACTTCTTGCCAGAGTCTATGAAAGCCAGAAGATCATGGTTTGATGTCATACAGACTTTAAAAGAACACAAATGCCAGCCCAGGCTACTATACCCAGCAAAACTCTCAATTACCATAGATGGAGGAAACCAAAGTATTCCATGACAAAACCAAATTTACACAATATATTTCCATGAATCCAGCCCTTCAAAGGGTAGTAAATGGAAACCTTCAACACAAGGAGAGAAACTACTTCTTAGAAAAAGCAAAAAAGTAATTTTCCAACAAAATTAAAAGAAGATAGCCACATGAACAGATTTCCAACTCTAACCACAAAAATAACAGGAAGCAACAATTACCTTTCCTTAATATCTATTATCACCAATGGATTCAATTCCCCAATAAAAAGACATAGACTATCAGACTGGGTACGTAAACAGGACCCAACATTTGATTGCATACAGGAGACCCACCTGAGTGACAAAGACAGACACTACCTCAGAATAAAAGGATGGAAAACAATTCTCCAAGCCAATGGTACCAAGAAAAAAGCTGGAGTAGCCATTCTAGTATCAAATAAAATCGACTTTTACCCTAAAGTGATCAAGAAAGATAGGAAAGGACACTTCGTATTCATCAAAGGTATGATCTACCAAGATGAACTTTCAATTCTGAAATCCTATGTTCCAAATGCAGGACATCTACATTCATACAAGAAACTTTACTAAAGCTCAAAGCACACATTGCAACACACAAAATAATATTGGGAGATTTCAACACCCCACTCTCTGCAATGGACAGATCATGGAAACAGAAACTAAACAAAGACACAGTGAGACTAACAGAAGTTATGAAACAGATGGATTTAACAGATATCTATAGAACGCTTTATCCTAAAACAAAAGGATATACCTTCTTCTCAGCACCTTATGGTACTTTCTCCAAAATTGATCATTTAATTGGTCACAGATCAGGCCTCAACAGATACAAGAAGATTGAAATAATTAATTCCTTGCATCCTATCAGATCAACATGGACTAAGGCTGCTCCTCAATAACAGCATAAACAATAGAATGCCCACACTTACGTGGAAACTCAACAACACTCTACTCAATGACAACTTGGTCAAGGAAGAAATAAAGAAAGAAATTAAAAACTTTCTAGAGTTTAGTGAAAATGAAGCCACAACACACCCAAACTTATGGGACACAATGAAAGCAGTCCTAAGAGGAAAACTCATAGCTTTGAGTGCCTACAAAAAGAAACTGGAAAGATCATACTCCAGCAATTTGACAGCACATCTGAAAGCTCTAGAAGAAAAAGAAGCAAATTCACCCAAGAGGAGTCAAAGGCAGGAACTAATCAAACTCAGGACTGAAATCAACCAAACAGAAACAAAAAGAACTATACAAAGAATCAACCAAACCAGGAGCTGGTTCTTTGAGAAAATCAACAAAATAGATAAACCCTTGGCCTGACTAACAAGTAAACAAGGGCACAGAGACATTATTCTAATTAACAAGATCAGAAATGAGAGACAACTCTGGTGCTGGCTCAACTGGCAGTTAGCATGTAGAAGAAGGAAAATTGATCCATTCTTATCTCCTTGTACAAAGCTCAAGTCCAAGTGGATCAAGGACCTCCACATCACACCAGATACACTCAAACTAATAGAAAAGAAAGTAGTGAAGATCTTCGAGCACATAGGCACAGAGGAAAATTTCCTAAACAGAACACCAATAGCTTATGCACTAAGATCAAGAATCAACAAATGGGACTTCATAAAATTGCAAAGCTTCTGTAAGGCAAAAGACACTGTCAATAGGACAAAACAGCAACCAACAAATTGGGAAAAGATCTTTACCAACCCTATATCTGATAGATGATACTAACATCCAATATATACAAAGAACTCAAGAAGTTAGACTCCAGATAAACAAATAACCTGATAAAAAAATGGGGTACAGAGCTAAACAAAGAATTCTCAACTGACAAATACCGAATGACTGAGAAACACCTAAAGAAATGTTCAACATTCTTAGCCATCATCTTGCCTTCTTCTACATGCTAACCACCAGTTGAGCCAGCACCATTTGTTGAAAATGCTGTCTTTTTTTCCCACCGGATGGTTTTAGCTCCTTTGTCAAATATCAAGTGGCTATAGGTTTGTGGGTTCATTTCTGGGTCTTCAATTCTATTCCATTGATCTACCTGCCTGTCACTATTCCAATACCATGAAGTGTTTATCACAATTGCTTTGTAGTACAGCTTAAGACCTGGGATGGTGATTCTACCAGAGGTTCCTTTATTGTTGAGAAGAGTTTTGGCTATCCTGAGCTTTTTGTTATTCCAGATGAATTTGCAGATAGCTCTTTCTAAGTCTGTGAAGAATTGAGTTGGAATTTTGATGGAGATTGCATTGAATTTGTAGGTTGCTTTTGGCAAGATGGTCATGTTTACTATATTAACCCTCCCAATCAAAACAACCCTGAGATTC
>NW_022196903.1:4502063-4505702 GCF_008632895.1 Mastomys coucha
GTGTAGGGGAATGCCAGGGCCAGAAAGTGGGAGAGGGTGGGGTGGCAGGCATGGGGAAGGGGGAGGCTTTTGTTTTTGTTTGTTTTTTTTGTTTTTTGGAGGGGAAACTGGGAATGGAGAGATTCGCATGTAAATAAAGAAAATATCTAAAATAAAAAAAAAATTAAACAGAAAGAGAAACACGTGAAGTCCTTCCATGAGGATAAAGGAGAGCATCAGCAAAAGCCTCAAGTCCAGACAGTACACTCAGGAAGAATACAAGAGTACAATGAAGGGGAACTAAACTGATTTCAAGAGACACGAGAGATACCTCAATCTAACACATTGAGTGAGCATCACTCAGACCCAATTTATTTGAACAAAACAACTATTAAAAATTCATGAGGAAAACTGGAAGATTTCAACACTAGATATTTGCTATCATAAGAAATTGTTGATGTGTTTAGGTTTTATAGTGGTTCTGCAGTTATGTTCTGAAAAGAAATTCTTTTATTTGAGAGATAAATATCAAATCTTTATGTGGATGATGTCTGGAGATTGTTCCAGAAAAAGTCAGTGGAGAGAGAAGGAGGGAATACAGATGAAACAAGACAGACCGCATACTGATAATTGATGAAGTGTAATGAAAATGTGAAATGTGGGTAGGAGGATTTCTTCTATGTTTAACAAATGGTCTTAATAACATTTTCCTAAATTCATGAACAACATCCAGTAAAAAATCTCACCAGTGACCATAAGTCAATATTGTTGCAGTGTTGTGGGAAAAAAATATAAATCAAGTGATAATTTTAAATGTCTAAAGGAGAGGGGTACATGGGTAGATAATGTGTTATGAGTAGAATTTGCATATGTTCCATACATTCTTAGTATATACTAGATATCATAATTTTTTTTAAAAAAGGGATATAAACAAAGGCATGGTTTTTTTTTTAATCTCATTTTTTGAAGAAAGAAACCTCAATATGCCACTATTTGACACGTGGTATTTTCCCTAGGTTGGGTTAAAAGTATCTGCTCAACTATTCCTGATCACAGTAAAGACATGTACACATGTTTTCTATCAACAACACTTTCTATCCACAAGAATATCAAGCATTTGAAAAACTACAAATCTAGAGAGATGACATCTCACCCCGTGGATGAAGAATACATATTATAAATATGTCACGTCTCTTATCCCTTTAGCCATGAGTCCCAGTTAAATCATGGTAGCTGGGGCATGGAAGAAAGAGGAGTGTGTATGACTCTCCCGTCGTCACTCAACAGCATGGCTTCTGCCACAACACAGAATTGGCACCTAAGTGGGTTTACCTGTGGCATTTTTTTTAGTATGTAGGTTTATTGTCAGTAGGTAGAGTAGCAGTCTCTAATAATGGATTTAGCTAGCCATATCACACTGGAGGATGTTAGAGCCTGCAGAGGGAGCCCTTGTACTGGGAGACAATGATCAGAATAGTACAGTCTGGAGTTTCTGTTTGTAACCACATCACCAACTTGGTAATGCCCCAGCCCAAGCTCTACAGTTACCTGCCTCCTCTCCCTCAAGAGGCCTGTTTAGACGGCCTTCCCTTCTCATTGCCCACAAAAAGACTCTAGGTGGGAGACATAGCTACCATTTTCACTGCGTGGCCAAGTTTAAGTCTGACTACAGACCTTGTTCCTGTGGATGAATGATCCAGTAAAGGTTTGAGCCACCATAACCTCACACAGTGGTTTCATTTCGACTCCTCTACAAACAAGCAAATTCTTATGGTGGTGATGGTAAGCATACTTTTTCCACATAAGAAAGGAATAAAAAAATCACCAGCTACTCCTACAGCAAATCTTTGCTGGAATTTATAATCGTTATTACTATGAATAATAATGTACATTTATTAAGTTTGTTACTTGGGAAGTAATTTCACTCATCATCTTATTAACTCTGGGAACATCAGCTTCCTACACTTGATAGCTAAGGAAACTGAAGCTTCAGAGGACGTAGAACATGCCCAAACCTATGTAGCTTGGTGAAATTCAAAGCCAGGTACGACTCTCAGGGTCCATTTCTCATTTTACGTCTGCTAAAACCAGATCTAAAAGTGTCACTGTCTCTAGAAACTTTTTCCCAGCTGCTATTTAATGCAGAAACCATAGCTGTGCAGCTGTAAATGTCTTTTTCCTACATCAGGTCAGCCATATTTTCAAGGAGAAAACAACAACAACAAAATATCTCGTTATAAAATTCTCCCCAGGTTATAAAAGGCCATACTACCTGCATAAGTGCATAGCTGCCTGGGGCTTCCTTTGGTGTCCCCGTCTCTTCACTGCCGTTCCTGATTCTGTGGTTTAGCCCAAACTTTTCAGTGATCTAATCCTGGATCACCTATCCAGACTAGTCCTTTGTTTCTTTCTATCCAGCCTACAATGTATTTGATTTGGTGGTGATGTATGCTATGATGGCTGCTAATTAGAATGTTTTCCTGTTAAAATGCATGAATATGCCTTAGGGACATCACTCCATGCATCTCTCAGAGTAACTCTGTGAAGAACAGTCACAGATGGAAAGGCTAAGTCAAGGGGTATTAAATGACCTCATAAGGTCATGGAGCTGACAAATGGCACTAAGGCAGCAGCGATGAAGAATTGGCCTGTTGTAGTGCCTCCTATATTACGTAAGACTTAGATAAAATGTTTTAGAAAATAATTGACCCATTAGACTGACTTACACACACACACACACACACACACACACATATATATATTAGCAAGGCTTTCCTGAACTTCTTTTCCTTTGTATTTGTCAATGAAACCCTTGCCATTATTTGAGAGGAGTATGAAAGCAATTTAGATGTGTTCATGCAATAGTTTCACTCTTTTCTGGTTTGGGGATATCAAAAACTGAATTGAATCCACTGTGGAACATAAGTCCAGAATTATGCAGGAAGTGACACACTAAGGAGTTCACTAAATGACAAAGCCAAGGGGAGGATGAATTTCAATAAGGAAAGAGAAGTCAAGGCAATGGCTAGCATTTGGTTAATGTCACTCCTTTTCTGGATTCAACATAAAATTAAGCTGTAACTACTATGGCCTCAAAAACATAAGTGCCATTACTTAGGTCAGCAAATGCCATGGCTTAATAATTCTTGGATACCATACTCACAGTGATGTCAGTAGGCATTTCAGAGGTTTTATACAGACCCCTAGATAATGGTCTTATAAACAATTGACCAAGTAATGTTTGTCACATCCCTCTGTCATGTCTCACTGATGGCCGTTATACCACCAGAGAAACAGTGACAAGCATAAGTATTATAAGAATACAAAACCATTGAGAAGGCTCTAGAAAGGACAGTGTTCAAGTTGCTAAAACATTTCCTTCCTAGTTTTAAAATTAACTCTTCTACCATTTACATTCATCCTCAAACACATGTCTCTCTCAGTTGTTGACAATTTTAAATCTTGCTGTAGAACTTTGAGGCTTGTTGGTAATCTCAAAATCAGCTCACTGGAGGAAGGTCCTCCAGTCTGCATTACTAAAAATACAAAATGTATTGATGCTGATGCCAGGCATGAATGTACAGAGTTTAGTGTTTATCATCAGGGCTGCAGAGATGTATGTGTGCACTCCAGGGAAGTGGAATGCAGCCCCAGAAAATA
>NW_022196903.1:4505712-4516587 GCF_008632895.1 Mastomys coucha
TGGGCATCCTGGAGTGAGCTCAGCTTTCACATAGACCTGCCTCAAGGATCCACCTTGAAAAGTTACCTCATCAAATTTCCTGGGTCCTGAACTTGACCTCTCTAGAAACCTACAGGTCAATCTCCCTAACCTTCAAACTTCACATGTTTCTGGTTTTAACTATTCATATTTTGAGCTCATGTTCTAATCTTTAGCAGTTTTAACACATTTTTAAAAATTCTTTGAGAATTCATGACAATATATTTTGATTATAAGCATTCTTGAACCCCTTACAGATTCACACCCACTTCCTGCATCCTCCAAATTCGGAGTCTACTATTAAGAGGTGGGTTTCTAGTCTACTTTGAAATCATGAATTTTTAATATTGTTATCCCTAAGCCTGCATCCTTGACTGGCCCTTCTTGTCTAGCCTGCTCAAAATAGAGTTCCTTGTCCAGTCTGCATCTGCTGATGGAAGCCCCAGATTCCTAATGCATCTCTGTGTGAATTGGTCCTCTATTCTCCCAAGACTCAGTGGCAGCATGCACATATGTGAGCCATTGCTGAGAACAGAGAAGCTATTCAGATGCTGGGAAACATTTTTAGGATAATGATACTCAGTAGAATTTCACATAGACTTGCATTTTAATTTATTACTATGAGCCACTTTTGTCAAATAAAGGATGTATTTACAATACTCAATATTTAATTTGGGGGGAAACGTTTAACTCTTTTTGGTTTGTGTTTGTACTTTTCTTTGCAGTTTATATAATCTAGGTTTTGATGATGGCAAAGCTAGAATAAAAAGAAAAGTAATCCAACTGCATGCAAAGCAGCACAAGACAATCCAAAGGCTGGACAGATAGGAGTCTGAGCATCAGGGACTGGAAAGTCATCCTGTTTTCATTCATCCAGTCACTCAACACATTTATAGATTCACTCTCATGCATACATGCTGTGAAAGTGTTTACACTGTAAAGAGATAAGTTGTTCAACCTCTGATCATGAATTTCCTCCTCTGTAAAATGAGGTAATTGTTCAAAATGTAGTGTTTTAGAATTATTTAGGAAATAAATATTAATTATAACATTATCATAACTCAAAGCAAAATAAAAAAAACAATAATCCTTCTTGTCACATATGTTATTTCAACCATTTGATAGCTAATCAGCCATTTGAATACCCCCAAGTCCAGTTTTAGCTTGAAGGACAAATATACATAAAACCATTCCAGGGGTCCTGTACAAGCTTGGCTTTTCCTAGCCCTAACAGAGCAAAGAGGACCAGGTAAAATGAATTTGCCCTTGAGGAACTCGGAGAGCCATACTGGCATTCTATTTCAATATGTTCTAAAATAAACTACAAGATTGTGGCTTATCTGGGATTCTCCTCACAGCTTCAGGTCTTTTGGGGGCTTTTTCAGTAAAAACTTAAGAGTGATGACTTAGCTGCAGCTCCTAAAAGGAAACTGAGAGTATGGTAAAAGTATCTTAAAATCACAAATATTCCCTTTATTCTCAGGGCTCCAATGGAGGAAAGCAAGCAGAGATGGGTAAGGTCTCTGAGGATGGTTTCCATCAGTGGTCCAGTGGTATATGAGGACACAGCGTAAGCTTTTTCCACTCAACAGGAGACTGAATGCTGTGGTCCTTTCCCAGTATAGTTTCCCAGGTGGACTTTCAAACCTACATCTACTGTTGTCCTTGAAAGTTTTTAGGAGAATTTTGAAAGAGCTCAAACTCTTGACAAAAATGTGATGGTCTATAAACATTTTCTACTAGGAAAAAAAAAATCACCGAGTCTCACAAGGTGCCAGGCATCGCTTTTTATATGTTTGAAAACACAGAAGCTTTGATTCCAGTGTTGGTGTCATATGCTAAACATATGTGACCTTAACTAAATATCACACAAATCATCATAAATTAATCATCAACTTTAATAGTTTCCTCATTTCAAAACACATTTGTTTTGCAAGTTGATGCCTTAAAGCCAAGGTTTTAAGGTGGCTACACAGAGTTTAAATGAAAAACACACCAAGATAGAAATGTGGACACACACACACACACCTAAGTACTTGCAGTTTCTGTCATTTTTTATTAGATATTTTCTTTATTTACATTTCCAATGATATCCCCTTTCCCAGTTTTCCCTCTGGGGGAAAAAAAACCCTGTTCCCTTTGCCCTCCCCCTGCTCACCAACCCACTCTCTCTCCTGGCCCTGGCATTCCCCTACACTGGGGCATCAAGCCTTCACAGGACCAAGGGCCTCTCCTCCCATTGATGACTGACTAGGCCATCCTCTGCTACATATGCAGCTGGAGCCATTAGTGCCCCCATGTGTACTCTTTGGTTGGTAGTTTAGTCCCTGAGAACTTTGAGCAAAGTGACAGGGATATTTGTTACATATTTGGGTGCCAGACTTTTCTTGTCTGTCACTGACTTTTGTTGTCTGTCATCAGAAGGACAATGTTAACTCAATTAGACTTTTTAAAAGTATCTGCTTTACTTTCCTCATTTATGTCTGTGTGTGTGTTTGTGCATGTGCACCTCACTAGTCTTCTTCAGAAGGGAAGGCCAGATGGAGACTTAGGGCCGCTCTGCCAAAGGAGAGATGGTCTTCAAAGTTATTTATAAGAAAATGTTTGTTTACAAAATCTCCTTTATTTTAAAAATCTATAATTGGAAACTTTCTTTGATTTTAAGACTAGCTCATGTTCCTAGTATCTTTTTCTGAACTGGAGTTCTGTGGCTAACACATTCTGCACAGGAGGAGGTGGGAGTCAAGGAAGAGAGGAAAGGTAATATAGAGGGGGCAGAGGAGCAGAAACAGGTAGCGTCTGCTTCTGCTCCTTCCCTACCCCTTACCTCGGGAAGCAAGTTGGAGTCCAAGATGAGTTTTGGAAAAGGCACAGTGACACTTTTGGAAATATGTTTGTTACTTTTAAAAATCAAAATGGTAGGATAAAATTTTTCTTGTAAGAACATTTTTGCCAAAAAATAATGAAAAATATGAAAGTAAATACAAGATTTTTTTCAGGAATATGATATATAAATCATTCTGAAAATACATTAGTCTGCATATTAAATAATCTAACAGAGAAGAATGTTCATAAGGGTTAAATTTTAAATGTTCGTTATCTTTGTTTTTTTTTTTTGGTTTTTCGAGACAGGGTTTCTCTCTGTAACCCCGGCTGTCCTGGTACTCACTATGTAGACCAGGCTGGCCTCGAACTCGGAAATCCGCCTGCCTCCGCCTCCCAAGTGCTAGGATTAAAGGCGTGCGCCACCACCGCCCGGCATCTTTGTTGTTTTTAATACTACATATGAAGCTGTAACATGATAGCTTAATATAATACCTATATAAATATTCATAACTAGCTACTCTTTGAAAATATAAATGTCATATGCTTGCTTTACTATACAAACACAGCCAAGTATATATTCAACATATTTTATTTCATATCTTTTTTTAAACAGAAATAAACTCCTGTTTCCTGTAGGGAAATATTTAGTATAATAACAAAAGGGTTTACCAATGTTTCATTTAGAGCAGGAAGTGATGATATTTATATACTGAATCTTTCTACTTTATTAAATTTAAATGTTTTGATAGCTGTTATGTGTTAAAGGAAAAAAATGACAATATCTGAATACAGTATGGCTTGTTGACAACAACAAGGCTTATAAAGGATAAAAATCACACACCAGTCAGAACGGTTCAGATCAAAAAATACAGGTACACTAGATGTTGGTAAGGATGTGGGGAAAGAGGAACACTTCTCCATTGCTGGTGGGACTGCAAGCTAATAAAACCACTTTGGAAATTAGTCTGATGATTCCTGAGAAAATTGGAAATAGTTCTACCTAAAGACCCAGCTATACCACTCCTGGGCATATACCCAGAAGATGCCCCAACGTGTAATAAGGGCACATGCTCCACTATGTTCACACAACCTTATTTATAATAGTCAGAAACTGGAAACAACCCAGATGTTCTTAAAGACAGGAATGGATACAGAAAATGTACATATACACAACGGAGTTCTACACAGTGATTAAAAACAATGATTCATGACATTGGTAGGTAAATAGATGGAGCTTGAAAATGTCACCCTGAGTTAGGTAATGCAAACACAAAAGAACATGGTATGTACTCACTAATAAGTGGATATTAGCCCAAAATCTCACAATGCCCATGATACAACCTAGAGACCATATGAAGAGTAGAAAGGAAGGAAGACTAAGGGGCGGATATTTCAGTCCCGCGTTGAAAGGGGAACAGGATGATGGTGGGAAGTGGAAAGAGAGGAGGACAAGGGAGGGAGAAAGGAGGAGGAGAAAATAAGGGTGGCAGTATCAGAAACTGAAAAAGATGTAAAGAGGGTACAGAGGGCCAGGAAATAAAAAAAAAAATAGGTAGCAGGGAGAATAGCCACTGGAGGGTCCCAGACACCAGAGAAACCGAGGGTCCTAGGACCCAACAGGATGGACTTTAGCCATAATGTGTGCAGAGCAGGGGGAGATAGAACCTGTGGAGAGCACCTCCAGTAGACAGGCACAGCCCCCAGTCAAGGGATGGAGCCACCCACCCATCTCAAAGTTTTTTAATCCAGAAGTGTTCCTGTCCAAAGGAAGAACAAGGACAAAATAATGGAACAGAGACTGAAGGAAGGACCAACCAGGAATGGCCCCACCTGGGGATAAATCATGTCTGCAGATACCAAGCTAAACACTGTTGCTGTGGTCAAGATGCACTTACACGCAAGAACCAAGTGTGGTAGTTCCTAGGGAGGTCTGGTCAGCAACTGACCAATGCAAATGTGGATGCTTGGAGTCAACCATCAGACTGAACTCAGGGAACCTGGTGGAAGTGCTGGCAGAAGAACTAGAGGAATGGAGGTGGATTGCAACCCCATTAGAAGAACAACATAATCTGGCCTGACTACCCAGTTCTCCCAAAGTCTAGACCACCAACCAAGGAGTGTACCTAGAGGGATCCATGGCTCCAGATACATATAAAGCAGAGGATGGCCTTGCCGAACAGCAACAGGAGGGAGGCCCTTGGTCCAGGGAAGTTTGGGTACACCAGAATAGGGGGATGCTGGAGCAGTGGGGTGGGAGAGTGTGGATAGGTGGGGGAGCACTCTCATATAGGCAAAAGGGAGGGGAGGGCAGATGTGGGATGGGGGGGTTGGTAGGAGGGGTAACCAGGAAGTGGGATATCATTTGAGATGTAAATGAATGGAATGATTAATAATTAAAAAAAAAAACAGGATTAGAGTTAGTCCCACCTAAACTTTGATCAGAGCATCTCAAGGTCTGCGTATATGAGTTATCTGGCACTTTCAGCTACGCCTCTTAATTGAGATTCTTACAATTACCCCAAGAATTATTACTGGGACAGACATAGAAATCACTCTTACATAAGATGGGTTTTGCCATGGGTCTTTTGTCTTTCATTCTCCTTAAGTCAGGCTGTTCCATAGGGAGGCAGTATATTGTGGGACCATGAAAGGCAGCCTGGTTCTTGGTTGAGCTAAAGCTTGAAACCCTGGAAACCCTGAAGGGACAGTAGGCACTTCACCTGGTTCACAGGCACCAGGCCCCCCTGGAAACCCTGAAGGGACAGTAGGCACTTCACCTGGTTCACAGGAACCAGGCCCCCCTGGAGACCCTGAAGGGACAGTAGGCACTTCACCTGGTTCACAGGCACCAGGCCCCTGTCACTAGCTGCAACCCACCCCACCCCTATATTTTTGTGGCCATCAGTCATGTAAAGGCAACATCCCAAGCCCCTCCACATGTAGAGGACATGACCTGTGGTCACATAGGCTCAAAACAGATCTCCATTTTAATGAGGTACCTAAAGGCCTGGAGGGCTTAGCCAATAAGCTTTCCTTCCCAGACACTCCTCCCTTCAAAAGGTTTTTAATCTCAGGCCAACTCTGAAAAGTGGGGTATAGTTTTACTCATCTACATCTGCTATGACAATAAATGCCTTAAAGCTATGGACTGCCTCTTTTCATTAGGTTCTGCCATGGGGAGCCACAGAGAAGGTTTTGGCCTATAGAACTGCCTATAGAAGGCCTCTCTGTGCTCCCAGTCACAGCCACCACCAAGCCCAAGCCAGCAGCCTGCATCCATGAAGCCAAGGATTCCTGTCCCCCCAACAAGCCCTCCCCCCTGCAGGACCAGTCAGAGCTCCCCCCTGCCCCTCTCCCCACACCCAAGCTCTTCTCCCAGCTCCAGGCTAGATCCAGCCCGCATGCCCCTACTCCATTCTCAGCTCTTCTGGGGCATCTAGAGGCACCTGGGTGTCCAGGAGCCTGAGAACCAGACAGCTCCAGCCTTGTTGCATTCCCAGGACCTTCAAGTCAGCTCTAGCTGTCCTGCACCTCAGACTGCGCTTTCCCACCCCTAGAGCACCGGCTTCCCTAAAGCCCAACACCCACTCTATTTTAGAGCTGGGTACTAACACAGTTCTGGAGTCAAGAGGTTAGCAGAAACTACAAAGAATCTGCCTCCAAGAAACCTTACATCTCATGAAACTTGCAGAGCACCACTGGCATAAATAATCATATTAATTCCTCAGAGTGACCTATCTAATCTACTCATGAAACGTGTCAAAAGGCAGAATTGATGCTGTTTTATAAGGGAAATCTGTGAGAAAACTTTAGCCAAGGCCTTAAGATCTAGTTATCTTTGCAGATCCATGACTCTGAAAGCCTGAAACTGTTGCAGGGATGGTAGCCCAGGGTGACTGGATATTGGCACAAGGGAAAAATGGATAGAAGCCATGTTGAGTCATAAGGCCTCAAAGGTCTGAGAATGTGGCTGGATTTCATTCTAAGTCCAGAGAAGGCACCAGAGAATTTCTAAAGAGAAATGGAATTTTCTTTGATTTATGGTTTTAAAAGGCCACCTAACCTTCTAAGTTATAGGAGGGCAGATTTGGAAGTGGGAAGCTCCGTGAAGAGACTATCTGAGTACCTAGGCATGGTGGTGGTTTGCCTGAAGGAAGCCATAGAAGAAAATGATCCAGACTGTAGGCTCATTCTGAACATGTAACTACCAGAATGAGGCAAAGGGCAGGACTTGGAGGAAGACCATGGAAAAGAAGGGACCAAGGATGAGCTTGGGCTGGACAGTGCTGCCTTTTACAGCACCACAGAGTACTGGTTTGAATGTTAGATTAAAGACATCTGTAAGAAATAAAATTTTAAAAAAGTAATAAGCAATTAGATGAACATGAAAAAGAGCTTAAGGAAGAAAGGCTGCAGACTTGGATGACATCATCATGAAGCTAGTGATAAAGCTGTGGCATTGGTTGAGATAGGCTAGGAAAAAAACCAGAGTGACATGGGAGAAGAAAGCTCTGATCTGAGCCCAGACCTTGGTACAGGAAGAGGAAGAAGCAATGAAATGTGAGAGTTGCTACCAAAAAGTTAGTTCAAGGGCCAAGAAGTTAATCAACATATTCATAGGCACATTTCCCAGGAAGCCCATGAATAAGAGTGAATAATTTAGCAATTATTTTCTACATCTCTATTCTTCTTGTGTGTCAGATAAAAATCAAACACATTTATCAAAGTCACCCATAAGCACTTTCTTAGAAACCAGTATTGTTGCTTACTCTAAAAATCTTACCTTCGCTCCAGTGTCTCCCACACCACGTAAGCCCATTGGTCCGGGGGGTCCTGGCAATCCTCGAGGTCCCTAAGGTGATAGAATATAGGACGGAGTAAGCATCTCTGGAGTATGTAATCCTCAGAAGGGTGGAGGGAGGGAGAAGGAAAGAGAAGGGAGGTAAAGAGAGAAAAGGGAAGGAAGGAGGGAAGGAGGGAGGGAGGAGGGTTATGTCATTTCAACAGCTGACCATATATTTCATAAGAAACTATAAGAATTCAAAGGTACCCAACCCAATGATAAATGTTTATTAAGCCCAATTTGATCATTACATTATATACATGTATCAAATCATCATACTATAGTTTAGTTCAATTATGTGTATTTTATGTGCATACATTTAAAATGACTTATATGGAAAAGAAGATACAACTATACTTACAGCCACACCAGGATAACCATCACCTTTGAGACCTGGAGCACCCACTGGTCCCATGGGGCCCTGGGCACCCTGTAAAAATTCAAATACCAAGTCATGGTACATCTAGCAGAGCTTAATTAAGCTAAACACTAATTCAATAAAACATCGATTGATTTGACAAGGCAAAGGATATTTTAGAAAAATATCCTGCTACATTTTGCAATTGCTTATTTCCTTAGAAGTCCCATCATTTGAGGTCACCAGGAAGTGTGTTGGGAAAGGAAGGAATGTATGAACCATGGCAACGACTTCTATAGGAAACATGGGTCACAAGAATTGAGAAAAAACCACTGTTATTATTTTAATTAAAAAACATACAAGCATGTATTGTATCACAAATTAGGGAGAATCATAAACATGAGAAAGTTTAGGAAGCATTGTATGGGGGGGAGAAAAAAAAGATTACATAACAGATTTTGAGTGTAGACTGTCAAATATAATAAGCCTAGCACAGTGAGTTACATCTATTTTGTTTCTGCATGTGCCTAAATAACAGAGTACTGAATTGCCCAAATGGAGTTCAAACAGACTAAGTTGCAGAGTGACTGGCCCCTGACTATTTGCTGTTAACCTTGGGCACCATGACTTTTACTACCAGGCATTCACTTCCTATACAGAGGCCAGGGAGAGATTATTATTGTCCCTTAGCACGTTATTGTGTAACTCCCTTGCAAATAAAAAACCAAGAAATAGCTGGGTAGAGTAAAATGGGTACAGAGGGAAAAAAAAGAACTTGAAGAATCTTTTAGAATATGTATTAATTTCAAAGATTAACTAAACATGTTTTTAAAGCTATTTTTTTTTTACAACACATGTTTTGTTACTATGATGGCTAACAGCCTTTCTCTGTGCACATTACTTGTTTTGATAAAAATAAGTTGTGCTAGTCCTGAGCAGATCTTAGCCTCAAGCTCCGCAGCCAGTCCCACAGCACCCAGAGGAAGCTCCACTCCCAGGTGCTCTGACACTCCCAGGATCAGAGGTGAGGAGGACACAACATCTGTCCCAACACTGGGAGTAACTGGGACCAGGGGGACCAGGCACACAGGAAACCTGCGGTCTGTCTGGGTTGGTGTCCTGAGCAGACCTTGGGTGCAGGCTCCACAGCCAGTCCCACAACACACAGAGGAAGCCCCACTCCCAGGTGCACTAACATCCCAGGATCACAGGATCCACAAATCCCAGAATCCCAGAGACAGCTTGACTCTGAGGAGTTCTGACACAACCAGGATCACAGGAAGGACAGGTTCCAGTCAGATTTAGCAAGGGCAGGTAGCACTAGAGATAACCAGATTGGGGGTGGGGGGGGCGGTGCAAGCATAAGAAAGTAAACAATACAAACCAAGGTCACTTGGCATCATCAGAACCCAATTCTCCCCCACAAATAGCAAATCTTGGACACACCATTACACCGGAAAAGCAAGATTCAGATATAAAATGACTTCTCATGGTGATGATACAGGAATTTAAGAAAGGCATAAATAGCACCCTCAAAGAAATACAGGAGAACACAGGTAAACAGCTAGAAGCCCTTCAAGAGGAAACACAAAAATCCCTTAAAGAACTACAGGAAAACACAAACAAACAGGTGAAGGAAATGAGCAAAACTATCTAGAATCTAAAAATGGAAATAGAAACAAGAAAGAAATCAGAAAGAGAGACAATCCTGGAGATACAAAACCTAGGAAAGAAATCAGGAGTCATAGACACAAACATCACCAACAGAATACAAGAGACAGAGAAGAGAATCTCAGGGGCAGAAGACACCATAGAAAACATTGACACAACAGTCAAAGAAAATGCAAAAAGCAAAAAGCTCCTAACCCAAAACATCCAGGAAATCCAGGATGCAATGAGAAGACCAAATCTAAGGATAATAGGTATAGAAGAGAGTGAAAATTCCCAATGTAATGGACCAGTAAATACCTTCAACAAAATTATAGAAGAAAACTTCCCTAACCTAAAGAAAGAAATGACCATGAACATGCAGGAAGCCTACAGAACTCCAAATAGACTGGACCAGAAAAGAAATTCCTCCCATCACATAATAATAAAAACAGGAAATGCACTAAAAAAAGAAAGAATTTTAAAAGCAGTAAGGGAAAAAGGTCAAGTAACATATAAAGGCAGGCCTATCAGAATTATACCAGACTTCTCACCAGAGACCATGAAAGCTAGAAGATCCTGGGCAGATGTCATACAAACTCTACAAGAACACAAATGCCAGCCCAGGCTACTATACCCAGCAAAACTCTCAATTACCATAGATGGAGAAAACAAGATATTCCATGACAAAACAAAATTTACACAATATCTTTCCACAAATCCAGCCCTACAAAGGATAATAGATGGAAACATCAACATAAGGAGCAAAACTACACCCTAGAAGAAGCAAGAAGGTAATCTTTCAACAAATCCACACAAACCTAATTCCACCTCTTACAACAAAAGCAACAGGAAGTGACAATTACTTTTTCTTAATATCTTAATATGAAAATTAATATTACCAACATATCCTAATTGATTGAAATCCAATAGTATGAGGAATTAGAAATTTGTTGATTGTCATCCAAAGGTCCCTCTAATTTGGTAATTGGAGAAATAGGTCCAATATTGTACAATCTATATATGTTTTCAGCTTGTTTGTTTGTGATAGTGTCTGGCTGTATACAACATAAGGGTCTTGAAATATTGTTTCTCCTATCTCAGCCTATTAGTATTATTGTTTATTTCATGTTTTTAAACTATACTATGGTTTTCAGAACAGCTTATATATTTCAAAAGTATT
>NW_022196903.1:4517148-4549472 GCF_008632895.1 Mastomys coucha
AATATGTTTTTAAATGTTAACAAATTCAGATAAATTGAAATCATGTAACTTTTCTCACAATGCAATAAGTTAAAAAAATAAATTAGCTGTGCTTTAAATTATTTATTATTGTACATTAGATTGAAACTCTAGTAACAGCCCAACTTTTGTTTCCATGAATGGAAAATCAAATGATACTTTCAAATATTTTCTTTACACACTAGACAATTCTGAGATAAAAATGTGATTATTCCTATCCAAAATGTTGCCCTCAGTCCAGCTCTCCATTGATCCTAATTCTCTGTCAATGAGTGAATAAATAAATGAATAAGGAAGGATAAAAGCTGCAGACCCTTTAAGCACCAAGAAAGCTAAATTTAATTTGAGAGCCATGAATGCAGGAGCTGGTTTTATGTGGCTAGCCTCAAAAAGGGTCAGCCTTTTTAGAGACTATTTGGCACCTGATATAAACAGAGTACACTATTTACCACCATCACAAACTTTTTAAAAGTTGTGTGTGTGATAGGGAGCAAGATCAAGGTAAGGGGAATTTGGTATATCCCCAACTACAGGAAACTGCTCTGATCCAGCTTTCTAAGCCATTCTAACAATATTTAGCATAACTCTTCTCATTCATATATGAAACTTTCATAAGTAAACCTCCATTTCTGCCCATGTTTATGATACAAGAAAAATGCTAACAAATTATGTAAGTGTGGAAAGAAAGAAAAGAAGGAAAGAAGGAGTTAAGAAAAGAGAGACAGAGAGACAGACAGAGGAGAGAGAGAGAGACAGAGAGACAGAGACAGAGAGAGAGAGAAAGAGAGAGAGAGAGAGAGAGAGAGAGAGAAACTTCTCCTTGGTTATGCTCAAAAGAAAAAGAATCCAGTTTACTTCTGGTTTTGATTTCTGTGATCTAAGCCAATGATATATTACCAGCAACTGTAACTGATTAACTGCTGGTACTCACCACAGAGGAGGGAACCCTTAACATACATTTACAAACACCTTTTCCGTATAGGTCTTTGTCTCCTCTCCTGCTGAGTTTGCAGTAACTTGGTTACTTCTAATGTTAACAGCAAGTGTGATGGGTTCTCCTCATTGTCAATTTGTCTAGATTAGGAATCCCCAGGGAGACAGGCTTATATGTTTGTCTTTCAGAGTTTCAAGAGAGTTTGCCTAAGGAGAAATGATCTGCTCTGAAAGTGGGTTGGGACCATGCCATCGACTGGGGTCTGGATTTAATAAAAATGGAAAAGGAAAAGGCTACATGGCCCCCAGCATTTTCCTTTCTCTGATTCCTGATTAGACAAAATGTGAGAAAATTCCTGCCCGCATGCTTTCTCCACCAAGATGGATTTTGTCTCCTGAACCATGAGCCAAACTAAACCTTTCCTACCTTAAATTGCTTCTTGTTGGGTATTTGGTCATAGCCCTGAGCAAGGCAATGAAGCTAGGAAGTGTCTTGGGTCAAGTCTAGGGGTTACTTTTCATTTTAATCGTGATGTTTTTATAAATCAAATTTTGCCATGTTTCATTTCTTCGCTAGATTCAAAAACATGTCCTACAGAAGCAATTCACTATGACTTGTTTCTCATTCAAAATGTACCAACACAAAAAATGGATTGGGCATTTTGAAATGGATATTAGAGTGGACCTGAGAGATCACTGATGTTGCATGTAAAATTGAATTAATGTGCCAACCTCCCACCATACATTCAAAGGTGTGCATGACCCTGAAAAATGTGGAAATGACTACATAGGAAATGAATGGCATCAAGAAAAGCCCAAAAGGGGGGAAATGTTTGGCTAAAGAGGCAAACATCTTTAAATCCCATCATCTGCAATGCCTGGCAGCTATGAGCAGACAAAGGTGTGGCTGAATGTAACAGCACATTGTCACGCACAGGGAAGAGTAAGGATAGGCAGCATAAATCATGGAGTGTGAACAACCAGCTACCAGACAACATGGAAACGATCCCCAGAATGAATTCAACAGGATAGCATCTATAGTTTCACCTGGGAAACTTGACAATTTTCTTAAGTCAACTACATAGCCAGGGTCCCAGATACTGCATGATGAACAACCTGGCTGAACTTGTGTGGGATTTAAAAAAATCCTATTCCTTACATGAAGTACAATCCACAAACCACAAGAAACTCAAGAAGAAGGAAGACCAAAATGTGGACACTTCATTCCTTCTTAAAAGGGGGAACAAAATACCCATGGAAGGAGTTACAGAGACTAACTATGGAGCAGAGACTGAAGGAAGGACAATCTAGCCTGATATAGCTGCCTACTGAGAGGCTCTGACAGTACCTGACTAATATAGATGTAGAGTCTTACAGACATCTATTGAATTGAGTACAGGGTCCCCAGTGAAGGAGTTAGAGAAAGAAACAATGGAGCTGAGGGGTTTGCAGCCCCTTAGGACGAACAACAATATGAACTAACTAGTACCCTCAGAGCTCCCAGGGACTAAACCATCAACCAAAGAGTACACATGGTGGGACTAATGGCTCCAGCAGCATATATATAGCAGAGGATAGCCTAGTCGGTCATCAATGGGAGGAGAGGCCCTTGGCTCTGTGAAGGTTCTATGCCCCAGTGCAGGGGAATGCCAGGGCCAGGAAGTGGGAGAGGGTGGAGTGGCAAGCATCGGGAGGGTACAGGGGTTTGTTCTTGTTGTTGGTTTTTTTGGAGGGGAAACTGGGAAAGGAGATATTGTATAACATGTAAATAAAGAAAATATATAATAAAATAAAATTTAAAAAATCCTATTCCTGAAAGCTTTATGTGATAGGAATCCCCGGTCTTGGGCAAACAAGAGCAGTTGTGACTCTGGTGATACAAAAAGAGCATTTTTCTAACAATGACTGGGTCAGCAAACACTCAACCATGAGAGCTAATATTTCCTAAATATATGAAAAAATAAACCTGTTGCTTATTCTTCTTTCCCCTCCCAAAGCACATAGCCCTTTATATGTATTTCATCAATAGATAGATATTATAAGTAAATGATTAACTTACTAAATAGGATAGCTTGGATCTTGAACATGTCCCAAAGATCTACATGTTCAAAAAGTGGCCCCTAACCTGTGGGCATACTAGAAGTTGGTGGAGCCCTTAGAGTGTCAGGTTTAGTTGGAGGAAATTAGGTAACTGGGAGCATTTCCTCAGAATGGATATTGGAACTGCAGCCCTTTCCTGTCTCCTTTGGCTCACTGACTGTCATCAAGTGAGCAGGCATCTTCCATCATGTATTCCTACCTTGATGTACTGAGATGTCACAGGACTCAAGCAAAAGGGACAGACATTCATAGGATGGATGTTGAAACCATAGGCCAAAATAAAGTAATGAATTGATGATGCACATGTTTTAACATGGTGGCAGAAAGCTGGCTAATATATTAGGGGTCAAGTCCTTTTCCTCTTGTTCCCCCGCATCCCACTCTTTCTTCTTTCTCCTTCTCCTCTTCTTATTTTGTTTTGAAGTGCATGGATAAGACAAAGGGTCTTGTGTAAGCTAGACAAGTATTCTATCACTTCATTACATTCCCAGCCTTAAGTCTACCTTCTCACATCCAGAAAGGAAGCATCAATAAATCATACCTTTGGTCCTCGAACAGAAAGTCCAGGTTCTCCTTTAAGACCAGGCATTCCAGGTCCTCCTCGGTCTCCCTGTCCATTTTAAATAACATTGGCAAAGCTTCAGGTTACATGAAGAACTACAGAAGTGCATAGTCAAAATAGACTGCCAGTGTGTAAAGAGCTTACTGTGTCCATCTCATCCTTCTGACAAATTTGAAAACTCAGCTGAAGAGTTAATAAACCTGTCTGTAAATGTTTCTGTAGGTGTCTGGGAAAAATCCACTAAAATGATATGTGACAATTAGACTCAAATATTTAGATGTAAGAATGCCTGGGAATTCTCTTAAAACTGAGTGCATCTTTTCCTCCAGACTTATAGATTACAGATCCTTGTAGATTCTCCTGTAAATGTACCAACATTCTTACATGTGCTGAGGCCTGGGGATTGAGAGAAGGAACACAGGGTAACATGGCAAGCTTAATGTCAGGAATGAGGAGTCTGGCTTTGAGCCTGCCTATCTGTGAAAATTTCTTAAGGTCTTCCCAAATTAAACTTCTAGATTGCTAGAACTATCATCAGTGACATAAAACTATATATGTATTCCCCCGCCTCAAATTTAAAAAGTGCCAAGAATATACCTTTGGTCCAGATGGTCCAGGAATTGATGCTCCAGGCATTCCAAAGGGGCCCATAATGCCTGGTTCTCCCTGAGAAAACCAGAAAAGCTGTTACATTTCAAGTAGAGAAACTATATGCAGTAATTATAGGAGGAAAAGAAAACAAATATCTGCATATTCCAGAATATTCAATGCCCTGTCTCTATAAGTGTGAATGTGAAAATAATTGGAATGTCCTTCGTAAACCACCACTGAAGTTATTATCCTGAAAGTTGCAGTGCCTTTAAATAAATGTGTTCAATTAATTCCTGAATAGTAGGAATTATTTTATCTCTTGTGTAGCTTTTTACTGGCTAATAAAGATGAAGCAGTCCGTAATACACGTTTTATGTTGTACAGCGAGAAGCTCATAGAAAAAAAATCTTGTATTTAATCATAGAAATAGTATCCAGCATAAGTTTTACAATACGTGGCTAATTTTTAAACCGTTTTGCTTTGTTCCTTGTACTGTCATGGCTCCTGTTATATCTGTATTCCATTGTATACATCCCTTTTTAGAAACAGAGATTATATATTTTATTTAAAATTGAATAGGGAAATTGAAACATCTTTCTCTCTTTGCTTCTTCCCACCTTCCTGCCCTCCCTCTATCATGTTCTTCTTCTGCCTCCATTTTCTCTAATACCGAATCCCCAAGGCTCAAGAAGCAAAATGGTAATGTCTCTGTCTCATCTGAATCTAGATCAGTGTTCCTCAAATACTAATACTTACAGATAATGTTTCTAAATACCCAGGGCCCAGTTACATGCCCCAGAAATCCAGACCTCCCGGATATAAAGGATAGGGTCCAGGAATATGAATTTTTATAAGCAGCTCTAGGGATTCTGGCACACTCTTGTTAACACACTTGGAAAAATTCTGTTCTAAAGCGCTTGTTGTTACACACCCCAAGGTATTCAAAATGACCCGCTAGGCAGAGAAAGAAAATGTTACAACTTAATATATTTTCATTTTCATACACAAAATTATATTTTACATTGTTTACATAGCATTTGAAATATATATTAGCAAAGTGGTTTAGACATTAAAATTGTAACTAAACTATGAACAAATTCATGTTGGAATATGATCAAAATTTTACTGGCAGGTGTCTATAATCACAGGTTCCAGCATAAGGATGAGAAAATAAAAGTGTGAGTCGAAGTCAGCCTGCATTAGGCTTTGACAGCCTTGAACTAAAAATGATTTTTCACATTTTCAAACAGTAATAATCTAAGTGCCTACACAACAAACTCAATTTTGCTTCTTGGCAGACAAAGCTTAACTATGTTCTATCTGGTCCTTTAAAAAACAAGAAAACAATATAAAAATGGTAGAGGCCTGTCTCAGAGACTGAACTATTTCTATGGCCTGCCTCAGTTCGTCCTTCAAGGATCTCAGCTCACTGTCCAATTCCTCCTTTGCCTGATATATGTGTCCTTAAATCTCAGTAGTATGAAGTAAGTAATACCAATTATGAAGTAAGTAATACCTGCGTGTGTACCACCACGCAGGTACACACACACACACACACAAATATAATAAATCTTCACTAAAACCAGGGTTAAGACAAAAATTATGTTTATAGATTTATTACTTTTAAAACAGGAAAAGGCTTCATTATGTTTTAAAATATGGCAGTTTTCTTCATCTTTAAAAGATCCTTTATTAAAACACCAAATTTACTTTGAATTAGATTAGCCACAACATAAAAAGTAACACCTTTTTGTTAATGCTAATAAAATGTATTTCTTTCACAGTGACAATTCCTCACAATGTGTTTCTTGAACTACTTTGTGACCCTTGAGGAAACATGGATCCCTGAGTCTGTCTAAGAATCGATTAAATCCAAACCTCAGAGACACTAGGGGAAAAGATCAAGATACCTGGCTTTCTAACAATCTCCCACAACAGTGATGGGCATTGAGCAATATGACCAATCATTGCTCTACAAGTGATCCTGTTTTGCTGCATTCTTATTTTGACAACACTAGTTTTCAAAACTCACATTTTCCGGGGCTAGGGAGGAGGACCTGCTCTTAAGAGCACTCATAGTTCTTATAGAAGGCCTGGATTCTGTTTCAAACATCAACATGGTAGTTCATAGCCATGCATAACTACAGTTCCAGGGATCAGATGCACTTGTCTGACCTCCAAAGTACAAGTCATGTATATGGTACATATCTATATGTGCAGGCAAAATGCACACACATAAAATAAAATTAGTAAACCTAATAAAAACATCAAAAGAAACTTGTTTTCTCTTCATTTGGACTTTAAGTATTCTCACCTTGTTTTTGATAATCCGTGTCTTCCTGGAGACATACACTCTCAGGATTACCATTCCAATTTGCCAACATCAATGACACCATGTTCTCACTAAGCCTCACTTACTACCTGCCTCACTCTCCACATCCCCCTTAGCATCCTGCTCTGGACAATGTGGACCACAGACCAGTATCTTCTATTTCACAGCACTGATTTTTCTCTCAGAGTAAGTCCTGCATCAAGCATGTACTGAATAGCAGAGACTGTTGAGAGCTATCTCTGTATCCTCGCCTTTGCTCTGTATTGCCACCGCTGCTCTGGACATATGAGTGACTGGCTCGCTCATATGTCACAAAGCAGAGCAGGATGGGACAGAGCTTCTCTTCAGTATGCCTGTCAATCAATATTGGACTTACTGTTTAGCAAAACAATATGGCTGAGAGGGATGCGCTATGGCCCTACCTTTACCCGAGTTTCTCAACATTTGGTCATTCCTAGAGACCACTGGCCATCTGAGTGTCCCCCAGAAGCACAGATAATTAGATACATTGTGAGATCTCTTTATTCCATTCTATTATGGTCTGGAATGGAAAGTTGTCTAAAGACATTTTCCTCTTGGGGTTTTTATCGTGTGTTTGTTGGGAAGGAAACCAGTAATCAAATTTGAAGTGGAAATTTAATATTCTATTAAAACCAGACACAATTACCATGTCCTCGAAGCACAGATGAGAATATAAGAAACATACCTTCGGCCCTTCGGGTCCTGGAAACCCCCTCTGTCCTTGATTTCCTTTGCTCCCTTTCTTTCCTTCATCACCCTGACAGAATATTTACAAAAATACAGAGGTCGCATTAACACAGCATTCTCTAGCCACGTGGCTCCCACATCAGAGCTAGGCTTTCAAACACCAGCTATCAAGAGATCCGACGGAGAGCAGCCTTGCCACCCAAGGCATGTGAAAGCTCCCCAAAAACCTGCTCAGTCTTTACCATCAATTCAACAACACGACCTGATGCTCTTTACATCTAAGTTGTGAACCCCACAGGACTTTTGTCTGAATTTATGAGTCTTCAGCCCCATTGTCCTGTGCACAGATGGCTCTGATACATTCGGCACTTCAGAAAAGAGATGTTTTTTATCCCACCTCTCAATTTTCATGCTATTTCTATTTTAAAACATTAAAAGAGACATTTTTCAAATCAAGGCCCCATTTCTTCCTCAGCGGGAAGTCTAGTTCACTCTATAAAAGAAGGTCCATAATTTTGTTGGTAAGAAGAGACTCGAGCAGTAACCTGCAGCAGAGCTGGGAACTGTCTCCTGCTGCTTCCCAGCATGGCTGTACTCAGCGGTGTTCCCATAGCCATGAAGAATTCTACACCCTTCCACCAGGGTCTCAGCAGCATTAGAGTTCTCTTCCTCCCTCTCTCTCCATCTCCCCCCCACCAATAAGGCTGTACCAGGAGGCACAACGTCCAGATGTGGGCCCAAGTCAGTGAAGGAATCTCTCCTTAAGCTTGTGGCTGAGATTATTGGCACGTTGCTGGTACACCAGGTTTAGCCACAGTTTTCAAACAAATATCACAATGGCCTGGAGGGCTTGGTAGAGCACAGATGTCTACATCCCATGTCCAGAATTTTCTGATTTAGGTCATCTCTACTGATAATTTGCATGTCAAATATTCATGGGTGATGCTGCCCCCAGCTGATCTAGAAACTACACCTTGAAAGCCAACGAATCACATACTAGCACATCAACAAAAGGATGCCCTATTAATCAAAGAGCCTCTAACTGCATCCATAATGATGCAATTAACTATTGAACATACTGATCTAACCCTCTCAGAATATAACAGGTGCACAGCCACATGTCACTCACCGCCAGCAATGTGCAAGGATGGCCTGGGCTGCATCATATGGCGCTGCTATGATTTGTGCTGCAATCTCCTTAGTGACGAGGGCATTTTGGTCCCTGCTTTGTTGCCCATTCTATTAGGTTTTCCTCACTCAGGGCTCATGTGCTTTTGCTTTTCTGAAGACTTTCTACAGCCACCTCATATCCTAATCCTCAGATCTTTCTCAGAGACACTACTCTTCCCCATTTTCTCACTTCTGATTATTAATAGGCCAGTATTTCTAAACACATCATGTTTTGAAAAATGTTCTTCATCTTCCTTGTTTGAAGAAAAAGTTGATAGGTTCAAGTGGCTGAAATTGTACTGCTATATTTAAATTTCTGTTTCTCGGGGTAAAGAGTTTGACTTTAGTTAATACTTTTTCAAGGCCAATTAACTGTATTTTAGTAGAATTATAAATAGAATACTAATGTGTATGTAGTGTGATTGACAACTCTGCCCAAGAACTACAGGAATTCTGGCACATTAGAGGTGGTATGTTATGTTACTAGTGGTCTCATCCTATAGGAGAATTCATATCTTCTCATCTTAACATACAAAGATGTTATTAAAGCAGCATTTCTAGAGAGAGTGATGTGAAATTGTCACTTTATTTACTTATTTGTTTTATACTAGGAATCTACTTCATGGTCTTGCCTCTGCTAAGCACATTCTCTCTCTGAGCTACAAACCCTGTCACCCAATTGACAACTATTTAATGAGGTGATATGCCTTACTATTATGTGAAAGCCTATAAATATTTTAATAAACTTTATGTACTTTCAAATTCTAACAATGTCTCTTGGGAATTCTTTTCCTTCCTATGTTTTCTTTAAATATCAGTTGACCATTCATTGAGAAAACATGTGTTGAATTCTTCTCTATGCTGGAGCTTAAGATGGATATAGGAAAATAAAGATGAATAATATACCCTTGCCTTCTTCCAAAGGCTAACAAGACAGTATTCGTGATTTTAAGCGAGATATAAACATGTTTGACATAGCAAGAATGTAAGTTAGATCTCTCTTAAATTGGCTCTCTTGACTGGGACCAGCACAAGGACAGCTGCATCCTGCGAGCTGTCATTTGCATACCTTGGGGCCAGGCTGTCCCTTCCCAGGAATTCCTTCTGGGCCTCTTGTTCCTGGAAGCCCAGCTTCTCCCTGGAAGGAAAAACACCAATGCCTCAGTTGATTCATGGAGGACAAAATGCAGAACCCACCTCGTGTCTCCTCTCATTGCCAGGGAATTTGACTTGGACCACCCCCCAAAACACACCAGACCTTCGTTGTCATCTCAGAATTAAATTGGAAATGTATCAATGAATAAATTAACATTAAACTCCCCTTTAACCAGAGCAGCTGAAATACCACAGAGAACTCGCATCTCAGCCAATTTCCAAAGCGCTAAGCTCCCTTTCCTTTGGCTCTTCGCTCACATTTAGTAGATTTTTTTTTTCAACAAGAAAGTCTTTCCACCTCACCATCTGCTATTTTTTTTCAGTTGTTTTTATTAAAAACTGAATATTTCAAATGTCAACACAAAATAGTTCAGGATGTCTTTACTTTACTTTTAGCCTTAGCTTCCCTGATGAATCTACAGACTCACTCTTTTGAAGGAAGACAGTTAGTTTTGTTTGAGATTAAACTGATGTGATTTCCAGAACCATAGAAGAAAGTGGAAATGTCCAAGCCAAAACACCAGCCAGAACTAAGAGCACGTGGGCCACTAGGGCGGTGGAGGAAACCGACTCCTTCTGGGGAAAAGGAAAGGAAAGTCGTCCTTACAGACACTGTTTGTCCTGGTCCTTTAACCAGGTTGTCCTGGAGGACTGAAGTGCTGGTGTGGTCCCACAGTTTTGACACTGATGATATATAAAAATCATAAGATTACCTTCTTTCCAGAGGCTCCATCTTCCCCTGGGACTCCGGGTTGTCCTGGGAGCCCCACTGTGCCTGGCTCCCCCTGGTGGATAAAACAAAATATTTCATTTCCGTACCATGTCCTTAAGGTACACCTCATTTTGAGGTATTGGTTATATTCAAGAAACACCTCTGAAAAAGGAATGTGATTAGCAAGGAAACTTCTAAACTTTGGGCAAACTACCTATTCCCTCTGTTTTTCAGTCTTTTGCCATGGGTAGTATTGTGACATCCCTGAAGAGTTGAATGTAGTTGAAAATAGGGTCTTTATAAATATTATCCCAGGGACTAAACCACCAACCAAAGAGTACATATGGTGGGACTAATGGCTCCAGCAGCGTATGTATAGTAGAGGACTGCCAAGTTGGTCATCAATGGGAGGAGAGGCCCTTGGCCCTGTGAAGGTTCTATGCCCCAGTATAGGGGAATGCCAGGGCCAGTAAGCAGGAGAGGGTGGAGTGGCGAGCAGGAGGAGGGGGGGGGGTACAGGGGTTTGTTCTTGGTGTTGTTTTTTGGGTTTTTTTTTTTGTTTTTTGTTTTTTGGGGTTTTTTGAAGGGGAAACTGGGAAAGGAGATATTGTATGACATGTAAATAAAGAAAATATCTAGTAAAAAAACAAAAACAAAACCAAAAAAAAAAAAGACAAAAAAAAATAAACAATGGCCAGAGAAAGATGGTAATTTCAGAAGATATTGGGAATAACAAGAGTAAGAATACAGTTTTTAGAGGTTTAGCTATATAGCAAACCCAGATAGAATCAGTTCAGTTAGCTTTCCCATCTCCAAAAGTATATTATGAGGTATACCTATTTGTAACAAAACAGGGCCCTATTCAAAATAAATAAATAAATAAACATTATCAAGTTAAGATGAGGTTATTAAGGTAAGTTCTAGCTTAGTATGACTGGAATCATAATAGAAAGATGATATGGCCCTATAAAAATAAGCAGAAAACTCTGAGGCATCAGAGGCAAACACAGAAGAGGTGCAACAGCCACCTAAGAGTGCTGAGAACTGACAACCATAATAAAAAGCCAAAAAGAGGCCAGGAAATATTCTTCCCTGTAGGGTTTGTTGAAGGCATGGCTGTAGATATCTTGATTTCAGACTTGTAGCCTCCAGAATTACGAGACAATAGATTAGTTCTAGTTTTCCAGGGCACTCAGTCTATAGCATAGTCACATCTGCTGCAGGAAAAGAGCTTTTTATCGGACTAAAAAGGGGAATTGTATGGATGTATTACCTGTCAATTTAAAAGCCTATGACCCATGGCTTAGTCAGGAAATAGAAGGTGGTACGTCTGAGAGGAGAAAGAATTCTGGGATAGAGCCAGGTGAGAGATGTAATAAGACAGACACACGGTACCTGAGCACAGGTAAACAACCACATGGCAGAATGAAGATTAAAATAAATGGGATATCTTAGTTATGATCTAGTCAGAGAAGAACCTAGCTATATGGCCAAGGTATATGTAAATATATTTTGAGTCTGAGTTTTATTTCTGGGAGCATGGGGCTGGGAGTTTTTTACAAGTTTAGCATATACAAAAGAAAATGTGGTTATGGTAGAGTATAAGTGAGACAGGAGAAGCATGTTAACTACCACAAGCAGGAAAGAGAGTAAACATGAAATGAGATACTGTCATACAGTGACGTTCTTTTTAAAGTGAGAGAACCTTAAGATTACTGAAAAAATGGCATTTAAACCTAGGTGGTCTAACTGATGATCCTTAACATACTGTGGACTATCTCTCTAAATTGACATATAAATTGTATAGTACATGTTTATACATGTACACATATGTATATCTTTATGTCTGTGTACACATACATATATATGTATATCATAGTTAGTACTTAACATAGTATATATTATATCAAAGCCATGCAAAAATGACATCTTTTATTGCTTTATTAATACACTAATAATAATAATACTATAATGTTAGGACCTTTTGTGATTATCTGTTTATATACCTGCAATATGTATGTTCTTCTTAAGCTTACATCTGATATATTCTTCTACTACCCAAATGTTTATAAGACTCTTGCTAATGATAGCCAAACAATGGAGAAGTTCAAAGCTCAGTGCAGCTCACTAGAATCTATATACCTTCAGGTTAAGTACAGAACCTACGAAGGGTACAGCAAGTAGCAATTCATTTCTTCAGCAGTATTTCAGGTATGCTATGTTGTCAAAACTGGCATCCAATAACAAACAAGACGAACAAGGTTCCAGCCTCCAGGGAAGTAGGAGTTTCATAGCAACTTCCAACAGAAACACCAAGAAAACTGAGCAAATAATAATTATACTTTTCTTCCTAGCCACATTTTAAAGTTAAGAGAAACAAAGTATATACATTTAGATGATGGATGCATGTTCTTCCTTGCATTAGAGTGTGAATGAAACCTTACATTGTATAATGCAAACGGCTTAGTAGCCTCTTAGAACCAATCAGCTCACCTTTGGACCCTGTACTCCAATTCCCATTGGTCCTCTGGGCCCTGTGGGTCCCATCTGGCCTACTTCTCCCTGGGAAGGAAAGAATATTTAAATAGCAAAGCAAAATAAAAGTGATACATTCCTGCCTTTGATTTCCTCAGAACTTTTGTATATCAACAAAGTAAAGCAATCATATGTACTTAATTCATACACACAGACACACATGCACAGACATGATGCTAGTTACATGTGAAGTCCCTTCAGTTACATGGATTTTTATTGCATTTGACTTAAAATATAGGCATGTGGTATACACCTATAGGGTCATCTTGAAAAAATAGTTACATTATCTAACAGTTAAACATATACATGGAGAGCCTAGGCGATCTCTGACCAAGAGCAACAATCAGAGACCATCCTGAGCTCTTAGTGATGGACCCCAAGTAAAACCTCAAATGATACACACCGATAATCTCAGCAGTAGGGAGGCAGACAGGCACAGGGTGATCCTACGTGTCAGAGACTAACCTAATCTACACAGAAAGATCTCTTCTTTCCCCACATCCTCCAAAACAAGCAGATAACTAAATCTGAAGGGTAAAAATGATGCCTTTCTTCCTGTATATGTGCTCCAAGGTGAGGAAACATCTCTGAGAAGTATCTTTTTTATTTGTTTGTTTATTTATTTATCTATTTCTTTATTTAACAATGAATACTGATTCCTGAAAAAGTATGGGTGGTAGCTAATTACATAATAACTGCCTCTCTCAAGGGATGACAAAGAATTCCAAATGAAGGGATAATCTGATCCAAAGTTCAGTGTGAACCCTTACTCTTCGTATTGCCCTGCCTTCATCTTTTGAAGCCTCTAGAACTTGAACCCACTGTGGGAACACTGAGAATGCAAGCCCACCAGCCCGGAGCAGGCTGCCTATTCACACTGCTAAAATACCGTCTCAATAATTAAAAGTATAAATAGGATATAAATAAAGGATATGCAAGTAAAAGCATCTTAAAGCAAAAATGTTAGACTAAGTCATTAATAATTTCAGTATCATTTGGCAAAGAATGTTCTGATTTTCAAGTTAATTCCATCTGTTCTTTTGCTGAGTCATTGAACATTAATCATAAACAACAATTATACTATAAATGTGCTAAACATCTCTGTCATTTAGAAAATTACCTTAGAACCAGGTGAGCCTTGTCCTGGGGGTCCCTGTGGACCAGGTGGACCAGCTGGACCTTGGATCCCCTTCAGAATAAAAGTTTTAAATGTTAGTGAAATTAAGACATGGAGAACAGTCTTGTGTCCTTTAAAGTGAAAGTTTAGCTCCCCATTACAAATTGACTGGACAGCTGGAAGCTTCTAATCAAATCCCATTGCTTAAACCCCAATGCATATCCTTTCCTTTTATGATAGTAAGAGAAATTTCAGTTAGCCCACATGAATACTTTGAATAAATTGCATGCTTTTAGTAAACAACTTTAATCCCAGGATTTGGAAGGCAGTAAGAGGACAACCTCTATGTGTTTGAGGGCGTCCTGGTCTATACAGTGAATTCTAGACCAGTCAATGCTTACATAATAAGACTTTGTCTTAAAAAACAAAATCAAATTGCATGCTGCCTCTTCCCTCCCAGAGTGAGATGTGGTTAAATGGACCTGCCTGTGACTGTTAGGATGTGGGTATGTAGTGAGGTATGCAAGTTCTTATTCATTCTAAAGGAAGAGGTACTCTATCTTTTTCTTCTTCCTATGGATGGAGTTAAGCCATACGGTAGCCTCGTACCACATAGATGAAGAAAGCTCCCCAGGGAGACAGATTAACAAGAATGAAGATGCCTGGACTCTTGACAACACTGATGAACACAGCCCAGCTTGCAATTTTCAATAAAAAAGGGGAAATTCCATAGTGCTAAACAAATCCACAGCTTTTTTTTCTGCATGTATATATGACATGCAGAGTTTATTTCCTCATTGGATGCAATGGCCAATTAAAGACATGATCTGGACTCAAAAAAGCAAGCTGATAGACATGAAAGTGAAACATGTTTAAATGCACAACTCCTCACTGCACTACGTGGGTAAATTGAGGTAGAAGAACATATAGGACTTATAAACTTCTCTTTTGGAGAAATTTCTCTAGATTACAAGGAGTTTTCTTTGTAGAGGATGGAAAGGGGTTTGGTTGCGACTTCCTTTACTCTGACCTTAGAAGGAGGATTTCAATGAAGACACGCATATTTTGATTTTGGTTTGAGGGACACGGGGGACTGACTCAGTCCTGAGAAACCTAAAGTAGCCTGTGGTAGCTCCAAGAGGCCAGACTGGGATCATCCTTGTACCCAGTTTGTCAGAGCTGAGACATGTAAGAGTTTCCTGTTGATGAAATGCATTACAAGTAGGAGGCAAGCAAGGCTTGGAACTATTTTGAATCTTGTCCAGGTGACCAAGAGGACCAAACAACTGCAACAGAAAGAACAAAGCTTCAGCAAAAACAGAGGTTGACAGGAAGTGCAGCCGGAGGAAGGTTTTCATCCACATGCTAGGAGGAATGGCCAAAGGGCTAACGAAAGTGCCCCACCAGTGAGAGATCAGAGCGCGTCTCCCAAAGGCTGACAGCAAAAGCAATGTACCACAGAAACCATCTAGAATGAGCTTTCATGTTCTACTGCCAAGTCTCTCTCTACCTCAGCCTAGCGGAAGAGAGAATACCTCATCCCCTCTAGCCTATACCACAGAAGGAAGGCTAAGAGCAAGTTAATAGTCACTAGGTATGTTTTGGTTTCCAGACACAAAACTAAATTTGATATTTGCAACATGCAGCACCCTTACAACTGCTATTGTGAAAAAATGATCCAAAGAGTCCGTGCTCAGCTGAAAAATTCATTAAGTAGCAGGAAAGAGAAGATATGACCCCCACTGGGGAATAATTATTAAAGACTATCAAGAGGAAAACAATAAAATTATGCTTGCTTGCAATCCCACAAACTGTAGCTGTAGGAACAATGTTTACGAAACACATTAATTGATACTTATATAATACAAAAACATCATCCCTTTTGCTCCAGTTAGATAATATAGCTGCTTGTTCTTTTTTAAAATATAAATATTAGGGTTGGAGAGTTGGCTCAGTGACTAAGCGTACTTGCTAACCTTACAGAATATTTAAGTTCCCAGTACCCAAATGCCACTGACAATCATCTGTAACTCCAGCTCTGGGGAATCTGATACCATCTTCTAGCCTCCACAAGTAATAAGCATGAACATAGCGTACATACATACATGTAGGCAAACACTCATACATATAAAATAAAAGGCAAATATCATTTTCCCTTCTGTATGATTGATAAGACTGAGCAGTTCACATAATTTAGGGGAGCTACAGTAGTTCTAAGAAGGAACTTTTCTAAGTTTTATACCTACCCACAAGTATACTCAATGAACAAGGAACAAAATACCATAGCATGTACATGAAACATGTATGCCTATAGGTATCTGTAAAACCATATACATATTGTATATAATTACTTATATTCTATTTTATTCTGTGAAACATGATCAAGTCTCTAAATATATAATGAAAGTTACAGACCATCCAAAGGACATTGTCTAAGGGTTGCTAAAAACATATTTTCCTCAAAAATAGATGAATGGAGAAATACATTTCTATGAACAAATAATGAAGGAAGAAATGATGAGCACAAGAATGTGTTAGACTAAGGTTAAGAACAGAATTGAAAGGCTGTATGAACAGAGATTAAATTTAAGTATTATTTATGCCATATCTCTTTGAAAAAGTAAATAAAGCTTTCTTTGTGCAGAGAAGTTTACAAACACTACATTCCACCAATTCCCCTACCCATTAAGGGTCAGCTCCATAAAGACTTTTTGCCTGTAAGTTTTTATTATTTTCTTTTGTAATGAAGAAAGAAATACTAACAAAATAAATAAATAACAATCTCCATCAAGAACTGGCATTAAAGGAAACAGGAGTCCAGGAAGCCACAAGTGGGAGGTCCAGAGCCCACAGACCATCTGGACAGACTGGTCTGTCTTTGAACTCATCTGAGTCCCAGATTTGTATCTCAGCCCCAACAAACCACAAATCCCACGATATAACAGTGCTGCCAGGATCCCAGGACCAGAAGGTGTCCCTGCAGTGCCCAGCAGACAAACGGCAGGTCTCATGAGTCAATCTGGCCTCATCAGTAGCCGGAGTGCCCAGCTCTTAATTATTACCTCAGTACTTAGTCACAGAATGACCTTGATGTCTTCTGCACCTTAATCTTCCTAGCGTATTAGACTGGGAACTCTGCCAAGCATGAGGAAGTGAGAAACGGAGCAGTCACCAACCTCTCTGTTTCTCGGGATGACAAATATGTGGTAATAATGATAAGGAATTCTTAGGAATGAACTTGACATTACAGGTCAACAATGAGATTTGGAATTACCTCACTTTCAAACCTTCTGCTTCCCTCCTCACTAGAGGGCAAGGAAGTTCTATGAAGTCCCCGGGCCACATCACAATTCAAACCGTAGCCATAAATTTTAATCCAATGTGCTTGCCACTTTGTAACTATGGCAATAAATCTGCATTTGCTGGGGGCTTTGATTAAATGAGAGCACATGGCTAAAGGCAGAGAGTGAGCAATAGCAGATAGCACTGGTGTCTGTGCTCCATGCCGTTTACATTTGACAGTTTTCCAGCTTCCCCAAGTATTAGATTTTAGAAGCAGTTCTAGCTCTGAGCATGTGGATATCCTTCCTTTCTTCTGACCATGAGAGGCCCCATGTTCTTTACAAACAAATCCCACTGTGAGCTGTTTCTACTGGGGAACGATGTCTTTGAATCAAGTCATCACTTCTGATTCTGGTACTTAATTTAAATTGTAATGCTATAGTTAGGTAGGTGAATGATTAGGGGGGTGAAACAAAAACATGGCACCAAGAGACACATAATTTATTTGTCTTTTTACTCTCTGACAGTTATAAAATTATAATAGCCTTGTGATACTATTTTACCCTTTCCTGCATTATTCTGAACATATGCCCCACTGGAATTCAGTTGCCACATAAACACTGATGCTTGCCAGTCTGGTCTAAACACAGGGCTGAGATGAAATGTTCGGCGTCAAGGAAGAAGAGACAAGTACTGCTTACCTGCTCGCCTTGACTTCCAATACCAGGAATACCAGCTGGTCCCTGGGGTCCCACAGGTCCCAAGTCCCCCTGTCAAAATATAAGTAGACAAAGCTTCATTTACCCATGCCTTGATAATCCAGAACTGATCTAGATTAAAATCTATCTTGATATTTTTAACAAATTCAACATGGAAAAAATCTAATCTTCTCTCCTTTCTATAATTTATAGTCCAAATGTACAAAAACAATTAGTGGTATATTCATTTTTTATCTAAATTTTCTTTAGTGAAATTTGTATTATCTATTTTAGTTTTTGACATTATAATTACATCATTTACCCCCTCCCACCCCACCCTGAAAACCTTCCCATATACCCCTCCCTGCCCTCTTTCAAATTCATGACTATTTTTATTAATTGCTGTTATACACATGCATATGTTTATGCATAAATATTCCCAAATACACAAGAGCAATCTAGAATTTGTATCAATTTACACTTAGCAGCTATTGCTGTTTCTCTCACATTCCAAACCACCTAAAGTTATTATAAAGACTAAAATCTTTCCTTAGGAATAATATTTAATAATATTTAAATATATAGAATTAGTAAAATATGAGATAAAATGAGATTTGAGAGACAAACTGAGGAAAAATATTTTTAAATTCTTCCAATAATATGTCAAAAATTAAGTATGAAAGGCAGCAAAACGAAAGAATTGAAGAAACTTCTCTGAGAAAACTAAGTCAAAGTTGCCAGGGAGGACAGGTGTGATGGCACATACCTCTAATCCTAGCCCCCAGGAAGCTGAGGCAGGCAGATCTCTAATGAGTCAGATACCAGCCTAGTCTACATAGTGAGTTCCCATCCAGCCAGGGTTGCATAGTGAGACCCTATCTCAAAAAATGGTTATGTATGTAAAGAAACAGTATTGACCACTCGTTTCAAGTCTTCCTACAAGATTTTTTGAGTGTTCAATCTGTGCGAGGAACACAGGTCAAACATGGGAAACATAGGCCCAAACAGCCCCAAGTTTCCATCCTCAGTACAGCTTACAGAACAGAATGATTAAGGATGGGTAAGAAGCATACTATTTTGAATCCTAAGCAAGGGAGACATAACAGCTCTAGAAATGCTAGACTGGATGGCCTCATTGATGAAAAGGAAGGTAGACATATGAGGAAAGGATTTCAAAAAGAACCAATAACTAGTGGAAGGATAATGGCTCGCTGGATCGGAAACAGCAAAGAGACATCATTGGGGATATGTCTGTCAATGAAGACAACTTCAGCCAATGATGTCAGAGAAGTATGGCAGTGAGCCTGGTAGAAGCATCAACAGGGACCAACATGGTGATAAGGACACTGGATCTCTTTGGAGAGAGAGAGAAACTGGAGATCAGTTTCATGCAGGAAAGTAGATGACTTAGAAGGACTTCTTGAGAGACAGTGTGGCATGCGCCAGCTTGTGGTCCTAGGTTGCTCATGAAGTAGAGATAACAGAATTTGCTCCAACTGAGAAGAATTGAGAAAGAAGAAAGGTTGGAGGAGGCAGTGATACCTAGAGATCAAACCCAGACTTGCTAAATTTGAAAAGCCTAAAGCTGACATCTAGGTGAGGGTATTAAGTGGGAGAGAACTGGACCAGGGATTTCAATTGGAGGGCCTTCAAGACACTAACAATAGTTAATACCATGTCTGGGTGACTTTACCAAGAGACAGAGAAGGTCAGAGACAAGTCCTAGAACTCCAGCCTTTAGAGGGAAGAGAAATGAGAAGAAGACTAAGAAAATTATCTAGAGACCAGGAAAAGAGAGGACTTCAAAAGGAGTGGGGTGAGTGAGCACTACTCTTAGGTCAAGTACGCCTACTGAGAACTATTCTGTTGAGCAGCGTGGACAAATAAGCTTTGTCTCTGTTTCAGTGGCAATGATATTTAGACTATATCAGGGTGAACACATGTCTTTTAGCAGGGTATTTGTAATTGAATTTGAGGCCTCATTCATGTGAGGCAAGCTCTCGGTCACTGAGATACCTTTTATTTTGATGTACAATCTCTTGTAAACCTTGAGCTCACTCCATGGTCCAGTCATGTTTTGAATTTGAGTTCTCCCTGCCTAAGCTTCCAGAGTAGCTGGAAGTACAGGCATGTACCTCCAAGCCCAGCTAGCAAGCCTTTTCTTATAAGATTAGATAATGAATCTTGACAGCCAAAATAAGGTATGTTTTATAACTTAAGGTTGCTGCTTTAGTGGCATATAAACAAGCCATAGGGGAAACATAAATGACCAGGTATGTCTGTGTGCCAATAATACTTGATTCAAAAAGTTAGGCAGGCAACTTGGGCTAAATGGTTACTTATAAACAAAATCACATAATTGGACCAGGCTTTACATAAATTAAAGTATGTTAAACTTACATCAAAGCATGCCCTAGAATAAAAATGTGTCCAGTTTTGATTCAGAGATAGACTGTTCTGATTCAAAACTTGATTTCTTCTCCAGGGGCCTCTGAACTAAGTGGGTTTCATGCCTTGTCTAGTTTAATCATCCTTCTAACTCCTTGCTGTGTCTGCACTTCTCAGATGACCTTCAAGAATCCCCACAATGTCTCATAACTTGGGATATGTCAGATGACAGCTGTTAGTTTCACGTCTGCTGACTCCAGAACCCAACTCAAAACCAATAATCTGCAAATAATTAGAAAAGAAATCAAAGGCTCCCTTTAGAGGAAGTTCCCAATGAAATGTCTAAGCTGTCGTCAGTGTTTGCTCTAGCACTGTTCATAATAGTTAAGTTATGAAACCAATTTAGATATTTAAAAGCACAAAATGGATAAAAAATGTGACATATATATTATATATATAATATAATATTATATATATATATATATATATATATATATATATATAAATTCAACTGTTTCAGCCATTAAGAATGAAGTTACATCATCTGCAAAAGGAATCTTTTTTGGTTGTGAGCCTAGCTTTTAACAGCTCACAACAGCCCCCCAGTTCTTAAAAATTAGAAGCAGCTAGGTCATCAAGATGGGTCAGTGGCTAAAGGCACTTGCCACCCCCCCAAAGCCTAACTACCTGAGCTTAATCCCTGGAACCAATGTGAATGGAGAAGGGAGAACCAATTCCACAAAGGTGTCCTCTGACCATCACATGGGGTAATTAATAAATGAAGAAATATTTTCAAGTAAATACACTCGAGAAAATAATACAAAGAGAATTAAGATAGTCTTGGATAGACAAATATTGTATGTTTTCCTTCATTCATGTTCCTAGATCTTATGTGTTCCCAACAATCCTGTATGCACATATGACTTGAAAGAGGAAGCACAACTGTGGTGAAAATAAACGGGACTACTAGAAGGGAGAGAGAAGGATTATGGGAAGGGAAATGTGTCCAAAATAATATGTGCGTGTGCGTGTGTGTGTGAAAATGTCTTTATATTACACAGTATGATATAAACAATTAAAAATTTTATTAAAGAAAATAAATAAATAAAGTATTTCTATAATTTTTTAACCAATTATTTATTTGTAAGCCCTTAAGATAGGAGTATTACTTTGTCACCTGAGTCACATACTAAAGTTTCTGAACTTCATGTTTTACTTAAAATAATAGGAAAAGAAAAAAAGACCAGCAAAGGAAGAGGGAACAGAGTTGGTTTTGTAAGAGAACAACAAATAAAAGCTTTGCTATGTGATGGTGTGCAGGTATTTCAGGTTTCTTTTTATGAACTCCAGATGCGACAGCACAAAAACCATGTCCCAGTAACAGCTGGAAGGTTAATTCACTGAGCTTACAACCTTCACGTTCTCACAGCCTCAAAGGAGAAAAGAAAACTTTACACATCTCTAAAGTATTTGCAGCTGCTGTTACACCTGGAGCTAAGCTATTTGAACCAAGAATTATATTAGATATAAAGTTTGTATGAATCACTGTTTATCCTTATTTTTGCTCATTATTCAGAAGAGAATATATCACCTGTGACTGAAACCCAACACTTGGGATAATCTTATCAGTTGTTATTCTAATATAAATAATACAATAATATGCTTAGAGGTCAACAGATAAATAACTCAATTGAAGAGGTCACTATTTTTGCATGTATCTCTGCTTACATTTATTTTACTATTCTCTGAGAATTTCATATAAGATTATTGTACTCGTGTCATTTCTAGCCCATCCTCTCTCCCCTCCAATTGCTCCTATGCCCTCTACTCCCTCCAAAACTCATGATTTCTTCTTTCAATTATGTATGTATATGGATGTGCATGCCATGTGTTTGTAGGCATGTGTGTGTTTGTGTGTGTGCATGCACACGTGCCTGAGCACATTTATACATATGCATATATAGCATATATCGTATATCTCCTTTCTCTGGAAATTTTCACTTCCCATTGCTCTTTAGGGTTGATCAGCTTCTGGTGGTTTCTATCACCAGCTTCAATTCTACTCCTAGTGTGGACTGGTTAGTGAGGCTATATGGCTCAATGGGAGTTCACAGACCACCAGACAGTGCCATAGACCAAGAGAGAAGCAAGAACACTCTTTCATCAGGTCTGAGCAGAGTCAAATGAATACTGTTCAAATTTAAAGAATAGGTCGGCCAGGCGGTGATGGCACACACCTTTAATCACAGCACTTGGGAGGCAGAGGCAGGTGGATTTCTGAGTTTGAGGCCAGGCTGGTCTACAGAGTGAGTTCCAGAACAGCCAGGGCTATACAGAGAAACCTTGAGAAAGAGAGAGAGAAAGAGAGAAAGTGAGAGAGAGAAAGAGAGAGACAGAGACAGAGACAGAGACAGAGATCATAATATAATTGAATTCTTTTTCCTTCTTTTTCATCCCTCCACCAAAATACTTTAAACAGTTGTTTGCTTTCCCAAGAATTATCTTTTGCTAATATCTTGTTTCAAAGATGTATTGCTGATGACAGGATGCATTGGAAGTTAGAATTCAAATAAGTAAGAAGTTATTTGGAATAGAAATACTATGAATTTTCACATCATAATTCATCCTGCATCATAAAACACCTTACTTTGCTAGTTTATAATTACCCAGATACCTGTGTGGGATGCTTGTCATATTATATGCAATTCAAACTGTACATGAATAGAGAGCAGTGTCAAAAATAATCTTACTTTATAAAGGCTTCCATTATATTCTTGATATTCAATACCTTATCCCCTTTGATTGACAGCCCTTGTAATCCTTGGGGGCCAATTGGTCCTTCAGATCCCTTCTCACCCTAGAAGCAAATGGGGAAGGTATCAGTACACAAAGAAAGGAGTTTTAAAAGAGTTTATATTATAGTTACTTATAATTATGGTCCAAATAATTTTTTTTTAAATCAAGCATCCAGATTCATTGCTTATTCCAAATAATTCTGACTTTGAGATTTGTAAGTTGGGAGAAAAGATTAATTGCAACCTTTACACAGGAATGAGCCTGTCCGTCCACACAAGGCATGTACACACATACACCGCCACTCAAGCTGAAAGGGGCTCACATCAGCCTCATCAGAGACTCAACCAATAATGTGCTGTGACTAGGGAGAGCAAGCCTCTTTCCTTACTAGTGATGAAAATTAATCCATTGTGTTAAGAAAATTCTGTCTGGAATGCTTTCTGGAACAGGATCATTGACTCAACGTTTTGTGTCCGAGTTTGCAAAAATTCACTGAAAATCTAAGTTCATAAGGATTCATGGAGAATCTTGAAGAAGCTATGCTAGTCGCATGATTTATCTGGCTTACCCTGATCTTATATCGATAAAGTCTTAATACACTGTATCTTTATAGGAAAAAGAAGCCACAAGAATCAATCAGGAGTAACATTAGGTTAATGAATTTATTAGAACCACAGGTAAAAGAAAAGAATGTTTCCTATGAAGCAGGGAAATATAACTATAATCCTCTCTATAGCGATAGGTGATGGTTAGCTTTAATTCTCAACTTGACACACTAGAATCGCCTGGGAAAGAGTCTCAACAGACTGTCTATATTGTTTTGGTCTGTGGACATGTCTGTTGGAGAGTTGTCTTAAGTCAGTTAGTCAATGTGGGAAAATACAATCCACTTTGGGTGGCACCATTCCTTATGGAAGGGGCCCTAAGCTGTATACATGAGTGAAGAAATAGAACAGAACATACATTAATGAGACAGAAATAAAACCAAAACACCATAATTTAATTATATATTTCACACATCATTGCAAATTATCTACCTATAGAAAACTCTCATTAGTAGCCTGGTGGAAGAATAAAGTGTTCTAATTGTTACTCAGAATGCAGTCATTTATACTTGATCCTAAAGTATCACTGAGGATAAATGTAATTTCCTTGATAAGTCAGGAGCTTTTAAGTTATTGGGTTATTATATTCCAAAGTTTATCATATCATTTTTATGTGTGTGGTGAGTTGTCTGCATGTATGTCTATATACCACATTCATGCCCAATGCCATTAGAGGCCAGAAGAGGGCATCAAATACCCTAGAGCTGTAGTTACATGTGGTCATGAGCCACCATGTAAGTTCTGGAAATCAAATTTGAGATCTCTGGAAGACCAGCTAGTACTCTTAATTGCTAAGCCATCTCTCCAGGCCCCACACTGTATCAATTTTATATTGTATACAAATATGTTGGGTGTGTCATTGAGGCATGCCATGAAATATTATACTTTCTAGTATTTTAGTATTGAACATAATATTCTCTCTCTCTCTCTTTCTCTCTCTCTCTCTCTCTCTCTCTCTCTCTCTCTCTCTGATAATACACACACACACACACACACACACACAGACACTACACTGCTTTAACATGCACAAATATAAAGAGAAATAATTCTGGCTAATGGAATTTTACAGATTGCTTATGTTATACATAAATATAAATCTGCTGGATGCCAAAATATTTAAGAAACTATATATTATAACTTTTTGAAATATAATAGTAAATGACTATTAACTTGTGTTCTTAAGAATGATTCTTTGGATAGTCAAAGGCATTTGTAAGGTCATTTTATCTAACACATTATTTTCACTTTATAACAGATTTAACAGGGACAAATTTTAAAATTTCACTAAACAGTCACTTACAATTTAGTGTCCATTGCTTTAGCTAACTGCTTTCCCCTCTTTAAATGTGGGCTGCTCATGGGTACCAAATGTTGGTCATGGTTGAAAGATGTAAGAATGAGATGCCTAGAACACGTGGCTATAGATGGGAGTTCAGACCTCAGTGTCTTGAAAAGACACCTGTAAGGGTTCTTAAACACTCAGAGAGCAGCACATGGCTCTCAGGATTGTGTGTGTACCTCAACATATATGTTTCAGAAAAAGAGTTTTAGAAATAAAGATTTCAAATATGTGTTTTATTCTGAAATTCTGTGGATAGGGCCCTAAGTATCTTAGGAAATTATCTCCTATGTGGCCTCTGGAAGATACACTACAAACTGCAGCCCAGGGGTTGCCCAACCATAGCCCACTAACCAGCACCCCACTGCCTATTTCTGTTAATATGGTTTTACTGGTCAGCCACAGCCATCATTTATACATTGTTTGTGGCTATTCTCAGACTACAACAGAGCTGAGTCATTGAAACCGTTATCAATGGCTCATATATCCTGAGTACCTGCTATTTCAGGACTTTACAGGATGAACAGCCAGCACATTGAGTAGAGAAAGCGGTAGGAAGCCTGCTTTCCCAACTCCAGGTCAAAGGCAAGTCTCTCGGAATGTCTTGTTCTTTGTGTTAAAGTTATTTTTCTTACAGTGTTTATGGCAATCCCATTACACCTGGGGTATTAGACTTTCCTTCTTATCTGTGTTTAGTAAAATAAAGCTGTGAGCCAAGGGTTGCCATAGCTACACTCAGCAATTTAACTTTTGGACCAAAACCAAATGTATGTAGCTTTAGTGCTTATAAACTAAGATAATTTTCTAATTAATATATACTAATTACATGAAATGTAAGTCTGCTGATTACTAATTTTATTATTGTGAATTTCACGTGTATGTGCTCTCAGGTTCTGGGGAAATTTGCATATTCTTTTACTCGATAGGGTGAGAATGGCCTGGAGAACACTTAGCTTCTAACAACTTATTCTTCGTGGCCATTTTAGACAAAGTACTTTTTCCAATGTTCAAAAGGTTTTGTTACCTTTGGTCCTGGAAATCCTTCTCCTGGTAGGCCCCTCTCTCCTGGTGCTCCCTCAGGACCACGGGGACCCTGGTTAGGGAATGAGAGAATGGAAAATAAAAGAGGAAAAAGAATGGGAGATGGTAAGGGGGGAGGGAGAAGAGAATGGTTAACTTCAGTTCCCACAGACATGGCGACATTGTGGTCTCCATCCATTAATTAGTAAGAATCCTTGGAGTACAATCCATACTGATCAGCTGTGAGTAACAGGATTCTCACTTGATTCAATATTCCTCCTGTCTGAATGGCATATGAGCGTCTAGCTGTCTTGAAATTAGAGAAAAATGGAAATAGGTGATACTTCAGAGTAAGGGTAAGAAAATACATCCCATGAGACAAGAAATCCAGGACTGTGTGCACAGGACTGGAGAAAGGGCCAGAGAGACTTACTCATTTGAGTAAATATTGGGAGAGCCTGGGGAACACTCTCCATGGGCCTGTGGGAAACATTAACAGTTTCCCTGTCTCACTTTCTGACCCAGCACACTTGAGTTATTTTTGGAGCTGGGTGAATTCAGAGAGAATTTTATGCATAAGTCATATATCTTCACATGATTACTAAAAAGGGGTTATGACATTTAGTCTCTGTGGTTTTAAGAATTCCTTGAGGCTCCTCTCGGGAAGGTACTAGGAGAGGTGAGAGCTTCTCACACAGGAAGAAAGAAAAGAGCATAAGTGCAGGGCCAAGTGGGCTGGCAGAAAACCCACTAACCGAAAACTTAAAAAACAAAAAATGGAGCTTGTCTAAAAAAAAAAAAAAAAAAATGAGGTAGAGAGCTAAACAGAGAATTCACAACAGAGGAATTTCGAATGTCTGAGAAGCACTTGAAATGTTCAGCATCCTTTGTAAAAAAAAAAAAAAAAATGGAGCTTGTATCAAAATTGGGTGTTTTCTTTCAGTATGTGTGTGTGGTGGAGGCGGGGGCCCTCTGGAGCTGAAGTTACAGGCATCTGACATCTGTGAGACATCTGACATCAGTGGTGGGAACTGAACTATAGTCTCCACAGGAGTAACACACATTTTTAACTGCTGAGCCATCTCTTCAGCTCTCCATAGTACTTTTTGAGACACAATTTCTCACTGAACCTGGAGGGTTTTTTGTCTAAGCTGGCTACCCAGTGAGCCTCAAGATCTACTTGTCTCCACCCAACAGTATTGGGGTTACAGGTGTGAGTAACTGCAGTGTGCTGGCTTTCGTGTTTGTGGGCAATTCAGTGGACTACTATCACAAGCCAACTCCCTTGGCCAGTAAACCCATTATCAGTCCATCTATTAGAAGAAATAGCTTAGTTTGTGTTTCAAACTTTCTCCTTTTTTATTCCTTTCTTTTTCAAGAGGAGGGAAACTTTTTGACCTTCAAAAATTCCTATTTGGCGGCTAGAGAGACACTTAGAAGTTAAGAGTACTGGCTTCTCTTCCAGAGGATCTAGTTTGATCCCCAGCATCCACATGGTGACTCACAACTGTTGTGATTCCAGTTTCAGGAGATAAAATGCCCTCTTCAGGCCTCCTTGGAAATTAGGCACACACGTGGTACACAGATATGCATGCAGGCAAAAAAAAAAAAAAAAATCATATGTATCAGAAAAATAAATAAAAATTAAAATATTCCTAGTTTTAGGCATATAGCCATTGTGTAATTGCTGGACAATCATGAGGGCTTTAACTCAGAACTCCAGCATACATGACAAAAGCTTTAGAAATGCTTTCTGCTCAAGAATAGTAGCTGGATAGGACTCAGCATGATGTACTCATGCATTCACACAATTACATTAAAGAAGGAAAATGTCTATATTTGAGTCCACTCATTCAGTCAATAAACACCAAATCTACTAGTTTGATTCCTGTTGGTGTGATAAAACTTCATTGCTATAAGCAATTTGGAGAGGAAAGTATTTGGCTTGCAAATTACAGTCTATTATCAAGGAACAGGAATGCTATGGTACCACCTCAAGGCAGGAACCTGAAAGCAGGAACTGAATCATAAATTATAGGAAAATAATAAACTGTGTGTGACAGAAGTTACCCTGAACCTTAGCACTTGGGAAGCTGAGGTGGGTAGATCTCTGTGAGTTCAAGGCCACCCTGGTCTATATAACCAGAGCTATATAGAGAGACTATATAAAACAGACAAACACACCTAACTTTATCCCAATCTTGAACACTTTCTCCCCATAATATTGCATATTTTAAAAATTGGTCTTTGTTACTTATACATAGCCTACTTAGTAAAGACTTAATTAAAAGAAAAAGCTAACATGGAATTCAATTTAAATTGCAATGCTTATGGGAAACCTAGCTTTTAACTCCCAAACTTTAATCAAAAGCCTAATATCTATGACAGTTTGCTCTAATGGCCAAGCAATTAATTAGAGGGAAAAAATTTAAATGAGCATAAAAATTAGATTGCAAGCTAAGAAGTGTCAAGTTTATATCAGTAACTTTAACAACAAAAGCATTAACAACAGCTCTTCTCTAACAGTAGAACAAATGAAAACCACAATTACATTAAATAAGGGGAATATCTATATTTGAGTCCACTCATTGTCACTGTCCTCAGTATTCAGGCCACTGTCCTGCCATCTCTAATATAACAGGGTCTCCACAGCAACAGAGGCTCCACATTTACCAATGGTCTCTCCAGACCTTTTTGGGTACTCCAACCCTGCCTCCTAGTATCAAGCCTCTACTTCTTCTCATAACTTATCAATCTTAAGGCTTCCATGGCAACTGAGGCTGTACTCTTACCATAGCTTCCTAACCTCTTCAGGAACTCCATCCCCACCACATGGCACCAGGCATCAGTTTTTTCCATAACTCCTACAATTCTTAGGTCTCTGCTACAGAGACTTACAATGGTGTTTGTGTGTCAAGTTGACAAGAAGTCATTTGAGAAAGTTAATTTTTATCTACTTGATACAAACTAGAGTCACTTATAAAGAGAAACTTCAACTGGGGGATTGGTTCTATCATGTTAGACTTTAGGCATGTCTGCAGGGTGCTTTTTTAATTATTAATTATTGATGTGAGTGGGCCCTGCTCATTATGGTTGTTGCCACCATGGGGCAGGTGGTCCCAGGTTGTATAAGAAAGCATTTCTGAGCAGACATGAAGAGCAAGCCAGTAAGCAGCGCTTACTCTGTGAACTCTGCTTTAGTTCCTACCTCTAGGTTTCTGGTTGACCTTACACCTTGCTTCTTTCCATGATGGACTGTAACATGGAAGCTGAAATACCCACTACCACCACTACGTCTTTTTAGTAATGGTGTTTTATCACAGCAACAAAACACTGACTAATACATCAAATATCTAATAGGTAAAAGGAACTGTGCTGGCTCTAGGACAGCAGATTGACCCACTCCTGGTCTCAGAGAGTAAACAGTCTTTTGTGATCATTAAAAGCTAATTTCAGTGACTTTTGGATTTAGATACAACAGTAAGTGGTGCTGTGAGTTTAAATAGTTTAGTCTTTCTGATGCTAAACTCTGTCCTAAGTATTAATAATCTTATAGATACTTATTAGCATTGATTAAAAAACTTGGATCTGGCTCCCACTACTACTACACCTGTCTTTTTGTGGAAGTCTGCACATAATCCAGTCTATAGGAGATTGGCTTACATTGAACTGTGTGAAGAGAGGCACACTGAACAGAAAAAATACAAGTTCTCCTTCTGCTTCTCTGCATTTTTAGAACATGCCAGCTAAGGTGAAAGCAAGAACATTGGCACTCTAAGAAACTATGCAGTCCAAGTCCTGAGAACAGAGCACAGATGATTTAAAAACCAGTGATCCAAAGCTTAATTACCATAAGCTGGAGTAATATTCCATACTATTAATGTGTTCTGCAGTCCTTCAGCTAAGTATGCATGAAAGAAGATGGTTATTGACCAGCAAAGAGAAATAGGAGGTACTTGAACTAGATAAATGATGCTCTCGGTTTATAAAGCCATCTAAGCAAACTATCACTTTATAAGAACACTTTTATTTGTATATGGTTGCCATTTTATTTTATAATTTTAATTCGTGTGTGTGTTCATTTAGATAAGATCTCATGTAACCCAGATTGACCTGACCCCAAATTCCTGTAGCCAAGGATGACCCTGAACGTTTGATCTTCCTGCCTTTACTTCTTTAGTCCTGAAATACACTATGAGCCACCACAGAGGGTTTGTATAGTCCTGGGAATTAAACCCAGAGCCTCCTGCATGCTAGGCAAGCATTCTACCATCTGAGGTACTGCATCCCTAGACCTGTGTATCACCTTTTAAAGACAGAAAGGCTTTCATAAACAATCTCACTGTCCTTTGTAAAAACCATGAGAAGCAATTATAACCATGGCAAACTTACTTGGCTTTTACCAAATATATGCATAATGCAGAAACCTAATTAGGGCAGTCTCATCAGTGAAAAGTTTTATGGAGACATTAACAATGAAATAAAATATGATTGCCCATTACATTTATAGTATTACTTCCCTTCATAAAACCAAGCACTAAAGATAAGTTTGCTAACACATAGTAAAAATTGGGCCATTGTCTTCAAATGGTGTCATCGACTTTATTTTTAACCTGGAAGTAATTAGAGTTCTACTTCAGAGCATACATTTTATTGAAAGTACTCTGAATAACCTTGCACACATGAAGAGATTACCCTGAGCCTCCTGGCCAATTTACTCTCTATGAGTCACTTATACTTACCGGATAAGTGCCACACTAGTGGTAATTACACGGAGGGCTAACAGTTCAGAGTTAGGTATCAGAGCTCAAGTCTTACTTCAGCTACTCACACACTTAGATTACTGTGCTACCAAGAGTCGTACCAAGCCTGACAGCATTAGAAATGATCAGGCAAAGAGGCAAAAGCAAAGAGATTTCAGCAGAATCATCTCCAATCCTCCTGCTACTTCTAAGTAATTAAAAATAACTACAAAACTAAATGAAAACAAAACTCATTTCTTTATTGTGTCGTTTGATATAACATCTTTGTACTGGGTTTCGCCTCACCTTTGCTATGATCTCTCCACTTGAATCACAGACCATCACAAGGTCAGGTCAATGTAATTTGCATAGCTGTGGCTTTGACAAACAGGAAAATACACAAGCATTTGGTGCTCTGACTGTACTTTGAAAGTGTTCCAGCTACCAACAGAAGGACAAGTAATACAGAGAGGTACACTATATGTTGGCCTCTAAGCTGTGGCTATGACCATGAAAGCTGGGGAAGAGAGTTCCCTGCTCCCTGAGGCACTGGGCAGGTGTTATGTACTGTCAAGCTCTTAAATCACTGTTAGAGTTAATGAGAACTTCTTTATGTTCTTAAGCACCCCTGATGTTCATTTCCTTTAAGTGAGCAAATCGCTTGAGGGTTGGGGCATTTTGACTCCCTATTTAGCAAATATTGGACCCTGGCTGCCTAGAACAAAAGGCTTACCAATCAAACATCCAGCCTCACTAGCTGATGCCACCACAGCCATCACTTAAAAGCACCTTAAAAGAATTGTACAGTGATTCCCCCCTGGCTCCAGAAGGCACAGCCTTGGCCAGGGGCTTATGTGAAATAGTTTGTGCCAGCCTAGATGAACTCAGATAACCCTCCAGCTACTTCCACCTAGGCCACAAGGGGAGAGCAGTGGACCTGTGCTGACGAGGCAATTGTATGATTGGTGTAAGCATAAGCCTTCATTTGCATGCAAGGGACGATGGGCTGGATAAAGGGCAAATTATTAAAAAGTTAGAAACATACTGCAAACACCTCAAAGGCCACAATTGGTGGTCTAGTGCCACGCACACTTTGCATGACAGAGGTATTTGAGGCGTAAACTTCAAGGAAAGTCAGTCTCCTGCCTCCGCGTTGTTGCCTGGCACCCCAAACTCAGAGGCAGCCCAGATACTTACTTGTGTGCTAGGGGCCCACCAAGATATCATTTCTTTTTTTTCTTTTCTTTTTTCTTTTTTTAGATATTTTCTTTATTTACATGTAAATTTCTCCTTTCCCAGTTTCCGCTCCAAAAAACAAAGAAACAAACAAAAACAACCAAACCAAACCCCTGTTGCCTCCCCCTTCCCCATGCCTGCCACCCCGCCCTCTCCAACCTTCTGGCCCTGGCATTCCCCTACACTGGGGCAGAGAACTTTTACAGGGCCGAGCTCTTCTCCTCCTTTGATGATTGAATTTGCAATCCTCTACTATACACATGCTGCCAGAACAATCAGACCCCT
>NW_022196903.1:4551674-4553485 GCF_008632895.1 Mastomys coucha
ACCAATGTTCCAATGTCATAGTTAAACCCTGGCTTGGAATGTTAAGCCATCCAAACTAATTGCCTCCAACTTTGTGGGTAAGACATTAAACTCTGGCTTGGAATGTTAAGCCATTCTAACTAATTGACTCCAGCATTTTGGGTAGGGCATTAAAGCTTACAGAAAGAGAGCAGAGAGCATTCAGCAACAGGCAGTCTGCATTCAGCATTCTAGAGTCGACATTCAGTGTTTGGACTCGCTCGCACTCGGATTAGAACCAACTTTGGTGGACTAGGACTTCATGCAGTCCGTAGCCCCATCCCCTACCCCGGGCCCAGAGTGCTTGGGCCCGTGGGGTGCAGCACCAGTCGAGATTCAAGAGATTGAACATTCGAGATTCGAGCATTCAGCATTGAGGATTCGAGATTCAAGCTTCTACCCTCCTGGCTAGCGCACCCACAACCCCCCCGAGACTCTGGCCAGGACCATGTAGCCCAAACATACTCGGAGCCCTGGGGTGCTGCACCAGTCCAGAGGAGATGGCTGCTATTTTAGACCTGGTGTGTTTTAGGTGGCCTCAAATGTACCTCCACTACTGAGCTGCCAGATTTTTCATTTCTCTTTTGCAATGATTGTAAAAGCCTCATGTCATTTTTGAGAAATACACTAAGACCTTACACCACTCGTGTCTAGTCTGTTTGTCAAAGCCGAATCCTGTGCACACCTGGCCAGAACCCATCGTCCCGCGGAACAAGGGACCCCGTAAGAAACCCCAGTCCATGGCAGTCTAGAGTGGAATCAACATGCATTGCAGGTTTCAGTCAGTGCTAAGGAAATAGTGGCCAGGGAAAAGGCTTAGGAGGTAAAGGAGATGGCTGCCCACTCTGATGAATTTATTTTAATCCCTAAAATTTATGATGAAAGTAGAGAACAATGCTGTCAATGTGCCTGCCTACACACAAATAATAAACAATTAAAGTTTTTAAAACTTTAATATCTTAAAATTATTATTTAAAATTTAGCATTTATATTTAATATTTATAATATTGATTCACATGATTATTTAATATATAAACACATTACTATTTAATACTTAAAAAACAGAAAAACATATAAGCCATTAACTGAGCTTCCTGCTAATAAATTTTCACTCAAAACAAGCTACTAGAAATGCACTTCCTAAAAAAGAAAGAAAGAGATCAGCCAAGCAGGAAAGATGACAGCCTGAGGATATAGTTCAGTTAGTGGAGTGCTTGCCTAGGATCCGTGCAGCCCAGGGCTCAATACTCAGTGCAACAGAAACTTGGTAGGTTGGCACACAACTATAATCCCAGCTCTCTGGAGGTAGAAGCAGGATGTTCAGAAATTCATGGTTATCCTTGGCTATATAAGAAGCTTGAGGCAAGCCTAGGCTACATGAGACCCTGTCTATAAAATAAAAGTAAGAAAATAAAGTAGAAAGAGTAAGAAACAACTAAGAAACTGGTTATATATATGTATGGTAAAAATAAATGTTAAGTGAAAAGTATAACACTAACAAATAATTTAGTTATAATGAAGTGATAAAATGTTAATGAGGAATTCATGTCCAGACTCAATAAAGAAGTCAAATTAGGGGCTAGGGAGATAGCTCAGCAATTAGAGATCGTTCTACTCTAGTAGAAAACCCCAGTTCACTTCCCAAGACCCACACTGGGACAAGTCATAAACACCTGCCAATCCAGCTCCAAAGGATCTCATGCCCTCTGCAGGCCCCTTAGAACCCTGAAATCATGTGCAGTACACACACACACACTCTCCAAGGGATCTCATCCCTCTGCAGGCCCCTTAGA
>NW_022196903.1:4553569-4558579 GCF_008632895.1 Mastomys coucha
GCACACACACACACACACACACACGCACACACACACACACATGCACACTCACACGCACACACACACGCACACACACACATGCACACACACGCACACACACATTCATATAATACAAAACCTCAGACAACACCCTGCTGTTTATTTCACAAGTACTGCAAATAAACATGTTTCTGTTAGTGATTATGAGGCAATATGCAATGCAAAACCAAAGTAAGGAGGCTAGTGCTGTGTCTAGCTGCTTTTGCTTCTGCCTTGGTGAGCCAGCTTCAGTTCCTTACTCAGAATAAAGATCACTTGAGAAGTTATGAAGTTCTTCATAACAGAAGAGTCATGTTTTATTCATTTCCTCTTCAAATCTCTCTTGACAGAATCCTTTTTTCCTTTTCCAACAATAGCAAACTTCAAAGCTCCATAAGGTGGACGCTTGGAATAAAACAGGCTTTATCTCTGTCCCATCACCAAGCCTAACTTTAGAGCATTCTCAAGGAGTACATAATGAGAAGATCCTCAGCCTCAGATTCTAGCCACCCGCTGTTCTCAGGGCTACAGTGGTATCAATTACCATGGTTAGAAAGTAGACTTCAATCCAGATCTGTCACCTCTTAGGGAACTTTGACACCTTGAGAACTCCTATTCATTGCCAAGCTAATTAATCTTATAAGAGATTACAATGAGGAAAGACCAGTTGAAAACATCATACACACATGTATTTATACACGTGTCTATATATACATATAGCCTATTTCAAGCATGAAAAGTAATGCGAACCTTGTTCTTACATGCTTCTACTATTAATGGACTTTTTAACATAAAAACATACACAGTAGAGTCACTTGGGCATTTCTTTTCACTAGAATGAACACATAAGAATTATACTCTCGCACTTTACTCCACTTGCAGCTTTTGCCACTTACTGGCTGTCCGGGTTCACCAATTCCAATCGGTCCTGGAGCTCCTGTTCTTCCTTCCTGGCCCCTTTCACCCTGGCACAGAAGAAGTAGTTACAGCGTGAGTTTTTAAATAAATAAGATGATATGAAATGAGCTGGTGATTTCAACAGGGATAAATAGCAAAACTTTTCATATTCAGGAATATTAAGAACCATTCAGAGGAGGCTGATGTGAATTAAAGCAAGCAAATTGTCCTAAAGTATTCACCAGCTCTTGTTTAAATGCAACTCAGTATCTCTGGTACTTATAAATGATAGTGTAGAAATGGAGAAATGGACAGCTGTTTCTGAGATGGCCAAGATAAGATATGTGCTATTCCCTGCCACTATCCTAAAATGTCACCCCTTATTGGCCACTTTACCTCTCCTTAAGCTCTGGTTCACACTTGATCTCCTTTAGAAGAAACCTCTTCACTAAGTTTGCCCATTGAAGGTCCACCTTCCCTGGAGTCTGTATGTCCTGATCGCTGAAATGCTGTGCATGGTGGCACTTGACTACCTTCAAAACATATTGAATTAGGACTACTCCCTTTCAGTTCTGTATTAAAGTCTTACTGTCCTGAAAATCCATTTAAAATCAGTATGTACCTCTGCTATCTCATATGTTCTGTGTGACCCAGAGCATCCCAGGATGCTCCTTACCAATTCCCTACAAATCTTCCTGCCAGCATTTACTCACTCAGTATTTTGGGCCTCTAGTTTCTGCTTATGTAATGTAAGCAGGTGGTGGGTTTACATGTTAAGATACTACACTTCCTAATTGTGTATTTGCACATTTTTAAAGCTCAAGAAACCCACCAGAACCACTTGTACATTATGAGAGGCTATGTATTTACAGACAAAGTTTTCATTCCAATTCAATCAAATATATCTTGAGTATTCTTATGCTAACTGTCCCAGACCAGAATGCTGCAGTGTCCAAAGACCCAAACTGTATGCAACTGTTGCAGAAGAAGGCTGGAGAGAGTTTATGCCCTACTTTCCAAGCCCCATATAAGTTCAATAGTTATCTATGGACAAAGAAGCATGAGCTTTACCTTAACACCTTGATGTCCAATACCAGGGGCTCCTGGGGGACCATAAGGACCAGGAGGACCTGGCTCACCCTAGAATAGAAAAGATGGATTGTTAGGTCAGCTCCACAGTATTCATTGAGCAGTTCTTTGGTATACAGTGTTACAGTAGGAGCTCTGAGAACAACAGCAGAATCTAACACACAGTCCCTTCCCTCAGTTATCTCTAGTTTTTTTATTTTATTTTTTATTTTTTATTAGATATTTTCATTATTTGCATGTCTTATGATTTCTCCTTTCCTAGTTTCCACTCCAAAAAAAACCCCAAAAAACAAAAAGAACAAACCCCTGTTGCCTTCCCTCTCCCCCTGCTCACCACCCTACCCTCTCCCACTTATTGGCCCTGGCATTCCCCTACACTAGGGCACAGAACCTTCACAGAGCCAAGGGCCTCTCCTCCCATTGATGATCAACTTTGCAATCCTCTACTATATACATGCTACCATAATAATCAGTCCCACCATGTGTACTCCTTGGTTGGTGGTTGAATCCCTGGGAGCTCTGAGGGTACTAGTTAGTTCATATTGTTGTTCATCCTAAGGGGCTTATCTCTAGTTTTAAAATACAATTTAAATATATTTTAAAACATCTTAATGGATATGTGATAATTGATCCCACCTAGATTCTTTTTTTGTGTGTCCATCCAGTCATATCAATTTTAAATGTTTTTATGTAGGAAGGTACAACAAAAGGAAGAAAGAAAAAGAAACTGTCTTTACCTATGAAAATTATGATACAGCCTTTTCACTCATTCCACAAATCTCTTTTGAGTGCTCTGACAGATACGTTTTGGTCCCTACCTAATGACTATTTCTCTCACCGTTACTATTCAAGACAATAAGAAGCTATATTTTGCTCTTCAAGATGTAGTATGATGTCCTATTACAACTGATTGATTTAGCTTTGTCATATTTAGTCAAAGTTTCTGTTGTTCAAAGTAAGAGCATTTTCAAGTAATACAGCCCACTCTGTGACAGGACAATAAGTGAATTCAGGCATCCAAGAACTGGATGATACCAAATCACTCATGATTCCTCTTGTCAGGAGAGAAATCTGAGTCCTGGGTGTCCTGCTCACAGGTCACTGACATTCATATGTGACTCCCCTGGTGTTAGCATTCTACAATTACATGGCAATAGGCAGGTATGCTCTGCCCCACAGTTACCTGGCAACAGCCAAGTAGGCCTGACCTACTATAAAAGGGGCTGCTTGCCCCTCCTCTCTCTCTCTTACTCTCTTGTCTTCTTCCTCCCACTCTGTCCCCTCAGCCCTTCCCCCTTCACTTCCCATTCCCTTCCCCCCTCTTTTTCCACCTACCATGGCCAGCCTTTACTCCTCTACTCTTCTACTTCTTCTCTCTCTCTTTCTTTCTTTCTCTCTCTCTCTCTCTCTCTCTCTCTCTCTCTCTTCCTTCCTCTGCCTCTACTATTCTCTTAACTCCCCTCTCCATGCCCTGAGTAAACTCTATTCTATACCATATCATCATGTGGCTGGTCCCTCAGTGGAAGAGATGCCTTGGCATAGACCCACTGAGGCATCCCCTGCCCCCCCACCTCACCACACCTCCATAGAACATATCCCCTCTCTTTTTTTCTTTTTATAAACACAACACCTAGTGACTCAGACCTCTAGTCCTGGGAAATAATGATGGGCTAAAGTACCTAAACTTCCTTTTGCATAAAGCTAAATTGTTCCTGTTCTCAAAGTAATACATCTTCATTATGGAAAATCTGTCATGTATCTTAAAACATACATATACATGCTTAAAATTAATTTCTATTACTTTGATTAATTTTAGTATGTCTTCTCCAAGTTTTTATATGCATTCATGACCCATTAATTTATACTAATGGATATTTCTACCCACTGTCATGTTCAAGGTCAGGCTTCATCTATTTTCATGCTTGCAAGAGGTGAAGTGAGACATACACTGAGACCAGACTTCACTCAAGTTAAGGAAAACAAAAGGATTTTCACGAATTTTGATTAGTGACTCTAGAGGGGATAAATGGCAATGAGAGCAATGCTATAGTGGCTTAGAGGGACAGGCTTTAGAGGAGTCTGTGGGCTTTGACCAAGTACAAAGAGAAAAGGAAACTCCCCAAAAGATACACCCAAACACAAAGTGAATTAAAACAAAGGAAACCTGTGTGAACATCAGGGTCCAAACTCATAGTCCTTTGGCACTTATGTGACTTGCTGCTCATGCCATTGAGAAACGTCAATCTGGCAGTTCAACCAAATTGAACTTCTTCCTTTTGAAATTCCACAGTTGTTCCTATGGTCTCTAAATGCTTTCCATCAGGAAGCTAAAGGCCATTCTTGCTTTACATGTTCTTATCCATGAAAACTCTCTCTCTTTCTTTTCATACCAGACATAAATTTTCAAGCTAAAGTTGAATCTTATTTCTTAATCTCAAAGTGAGGGCATGAAAAGACTCAGATGCGAAAATTTATTTCTCTAAAGAGTGTTTCCTTACAGTTTCTTATACTTTCCAGCTACCTTGGAATGTTCATGTCCATTATATGAACCCCATGTGGATAGCTGGCCATATAGTCTACAAAGGGACACTGTATACTTGCTTTCTGGAGACAATGTAGGAAATACAAAGAAGTTTAAGACATGTCACCCTGCCCCCAGCACACACACAAAAAGTAGCACCTAGGGAGAATACTAAACACAAGTAGAATTTCAAGCACTTTTTATTCTCTGTCTAATTTCAATAATTAACAAATTCTCAAATATACATAGCATGTGGTTTAAGTCCAAAGTCTTATTAAATAGCAAATATATTCACTTAAATATAACTAGTTTTTACAGGGTAAAATATTTCTATTAATATTAGTGTAAGATGACCTATTCTATTAGAAATTCTGACTAGGGTAAAAGACTCAGGGGACAGCAGATGCAGCAGGGACAGAGAGGTTGTGGAGAAAGAGGAACATTACTTCACTGCTGGTGGGATTGCAAACTGGTACAACCACTCT
>NW_022196903.1:4559391-4561134 GCF_008632895.1 Mastomys coucha
ACTGCACATGGTGGGTCTGATTGTTCTGGCAGCACGTGTATAGTAGAGGATTGCAAATTCAATCATCAGTAGGAAGAGAGGACCTCGGCCCTGTGAAGGTTCTGTTCCCCAGTGTAGGGGAATGCCAGGGCCAAGAAGTGGGAGAGGGTGGGGTGGCAGGCATGGGGAGGGGGGAGGCAACAGTGTTTGTTCTTGATGTTTTTGTTTGTTTGTTTGTTTTTTGGAGGGGAAACTGGGAAAAAAAGAAATTTACATGTAAATAAAATATCTAATAAAAAAAGAAAAAATAATAAAAAAAAAGAAATTCTGACTATCAAGAAAAATGTTAATTATTTCATGAAAAAGACAATGTGTTAAAAATGTTAAAACAGCATTAATATTTCAAACATATATTCATTGGGATAGGTTTGGTTTTTTTAGTTTTGATTTTTTTGTTTGTTTGTTTGTTTGTTTGTTTGATTTAGCTAAAAGGCTTATTTTGGGAGATAATTTAGAAGTTGTCTTGTTAATGCTGTCCTTAAGTCAATTATTATAATTTTTAGACATTACCTTATTGCTTGGATAATCTTTTTTAAAACATGTTTTTCTTTGATTTTTCTTTCTTTAAATTTAAAAGACTAATTTTAGAAGAAAACATTAAAATGTAATAATAGCTTAAAACCTTAAGCTCATTTATTTATTTATTTATTTATTTTATTTTTTTTAGTATGGAGTAGAGTTTATTTAGGGCATGGAGTGGGGAGGAGTTGAGGGAGTAGTAGAGACAAAGAAAGGGAGAGAGAGAGAGGAGAGGAGAAGAGGAAGAAAAGAAGAGACGAGAAGAAAAGAGAAGAGAAGAGAAGAGGAGTAGAGAGCAGCTATGAGCATGGGGAGAAAGAGTGGGGAGGGGAATGGAGAGAGAAGGGGCAGAGAGGGAAGAGGGTAAGAGAGTAAGAGAATAAGAGAGGAAAAAGGTATTTTGTTCTTCTTAAATATAACATCGTTCCATACCAGGTTAGAAGACAACATTTAAGCTAACCACTTTGGGGAAACTTGAGTTGTTGTGAGTGATGGAAGCTTTACATGCTTTAGTGTATATCTGAAAGTTTGATTGAAAGTAAATCACTGCCTGGGTTTTCAAGAGATGTTCTTCTAACTATTATCAGTGAGTTGGCTTGGTGGTTACCTTGAAAAGAGTGAGTCAAGGACATAAGAAAGAGAAGAAAGCATTTTACCCTTAAGCCCAGAGCTCCCGCTAACCAAGCACCAATAGCAATGGAGAATTCTTCATACTACTTCAAAGGAATATCAAGAATGTGAACACTGCAGGATTGCATTCCTTTACTGCAACATGGCCCATGACCCATGACTAACACATCTCCACAGGCTACTATCTTAAACTTCACTCCCAGGAGATTGATACCACAACATAGGACCCATAAATAAGTACTAACATAGAGTTAATGTTTATTCGCTCTGCATTTTCCTTTCTCTTTTCTTACAAAATTCCTGTGATAAAGAAAGCGATACTCATCATGAAGCGTGGTGCCTTGATAAGACAATGCATGCAGAGGAATCTGCACTCAGAATTGCTCTCTTTGAATTCACCAAGATAACAAAGACAAGATAAGAGACTCCAGACTTAATCCTGTCTCTCTGTTCTTCCTATCAGCCATAACCAGCACACATGTATGACCATACACATGCCTAAACAATGCACCTGAAACACTAACTGCACTTGGTAGTCTCTGCTTTACTTTTTTT
>NW_022196903.1:4561144-4577883 GCF_008632895.1 Mastomys coucha
ATAGGTGAGGCAAAACCCCTCCCCCAAGCCCGTCAGTATAAAGGCCCAATCAGCAGCTTTTTTGGTCTCTGGCAGGCAGGACTTCTGATGGAACTGGAACCAGGAGCAAGGCTTGGCAAATAGCAGGAGGTGGGCAGAGAGGTGTGGTTATGAGAGGCAGGCAGGGTCAAGCAGGAGGGTTACAACAAGAGAACACAGGTAAACAGCTAGAAGCCCTTAAAGAGGGAACAGAAAAATATAAAAATCCCTTAAAGAACTACAGAAAAACACAACCAAACAGGTGAAGGAATTGAACAAAACCATCCATCTAAAAATGGAAATAGGAACAATAAAGAAATCACAAAGGGAGACAACCCTGGAGATAAAAAACCTAAAAAAAAAAAAAGAGATCAGGAGTCATACATGCAAGCATCACCAACAGAATACAAGGGAGAAGAGAGAATCTCAGGGGCAGAAGATACCACAGAAAACATTGACACAACAGTCAAAGAAAAAGCAAAATGCAAGAAGTTCCTAACCCAAAACATCCAGGAAATCCAGGACACAGTGGGGAGACCAAACCTAAGGATAATAGGTATAGAAGAGAGTGAAGATTTCCAACTTAAAGGGACAGTAAATATTTTCAACAAAATTATAGAAAAGAACTTCCCTAACCTAAATAATGAGATGCCCATAAACATACAAGAAGCCTACAGAATTTCAAATAGACTGGACCAGAGAAGAAATTTCTCCCATCACATAATAGTCAAAACACCAAATGCACAAAACAAAGAAAGAATTTTAAAAGTAGTAAGGGAAAAAGATCAAGTAACATATAAAGGCAGACCTATCACAATTACACCAGACTTCTTGCCAGAGACTATGAAAGCCAGAAGATCCTGGGCAGATTTCATACAGACCCTAAGAGAACACAAATGCCAGCCCAGGCTACTATACCCAGCAAAACTCTCAATTACCATAGACAGAGAAAACAAGATATTCCATGACAAAACAAAATTTACACAATATTTTTCCACAAATCCAGCCCTACAAAGGATAATAGATGGAAAATGTTAATATAAGGAGGGAAACTACACACCAGAAAAAGCAAGAAGTAATCTTCAAACCCAAAAGAAGATAGCCACACAAACATAATTCCATTTCTAACAACAAAAATAGCAGGAAGCAACAATCACTATTCCTTAATATCTCTTAACATCAATGGACTCAATTCCCCAGTAAAAAGGCATAGACTGACAGTCTGGATACGTAAACGGGACCCAGCATTTTGTTGCACACAGGAAATCTCAGTGTCGAAAACAGTCATTACCTCAGAGTAAAGGGCTGGAAAACAATGTCCCAAGCAGATGGCCCCAAGAAAAAACTTCTTTTAAATATTTGGACTTCCTCCTCATGACCCAGAAACTCTGCTCTTAGGACTTCATCACAGAGGTGTTACATGGTCTAGGTGACTTGAAGACTCAAACCTAGAGTTCACTTTTTAAAATTTTATTTTTTTTAAACTTTTATTGCATTATGATGAGAAAAGTTACATGATTCTAATTTATCTGAATTTGTTAACATTTAAAAACATATTTTAAGTAAATAGAATTAAATCACATTCTTGTTTCCCTTTTGTACCCCCACTCCTCCCAGAGACTCCCCCTTGAATACCTACAATACCTTTTTTTGTCATATTCTTTAAAATTTATAAAATATTATAACAATAAAAATAAGTATTATAAAAGTTGTTTGATATAAAACAATAATCAATTTAACAGTCTTATGTAGGTGCTCGTCTACAGCAATAGTGAAAATATATTTTTCTCAATATAAATTTTAAATAACTCCAAACATATTAACTGTATACTTCAAAATAATACATCACTACTAGTATTTTCTTAAATGAACATAAATATATAAAGTCTTTTTGTTTGTTTTGTATTTAGTAGAGTTTAAAATCTTGGTTCTTGCTGTGGTACAAGCCCAAAGTAAGAACAATTTTTAGACATTGGATTTCATTGTAATAAGACTGTACTTCAATGACCCTCATTAAAATTTTATTTTTTATTTGGTGTGTTTGTGTTTGTATGAAAGAGAGATGGAGGTCACTTAAATGTCATACTAATGATGTAGGGGCAAAAGACCAATTTGCTAGAGTTTATTTATGTCATCATTGAGTCTCGGAAAGTGGATTAAAAAGCACCTTTATTCTGCTGAACCATCTAACTGGCCCCTCAGGGTACACTTTTAACAAGGAAATGATATACATGACCTAATTTTCACATGGTCTAAGTGGCCTTGGAGAAGGGGCTGGATGGATGCCAACATCAGTGAAGAGGGGCCCATGGGCATGTGAGGAAGACAAAGTCTCATCTTTGTTTAAAGACATTATTTCTTGTAGAGAATAGTCTAGAAAGAGCCACACCAACATACTTTCAGGGTGCTTTCTAGGAGAAACTAGATTATTTTTTATTAAAAATTTAATTTTATGTATATGAATGTTTTATTAGCAAGTATGTCTGTGTCATACGCATGTATGGTGTCTACAGCATTCAGAAGAAGTCATTGGATCACCTGAACTGGAGCTACATTTCTGAGTTATTATGTGGGTACTAAGAATTGAATCCAGGTCTTGTGGAAGAGTAGCCAGTCCTGTTATCTACTGAGCCATCTCTCCAGCTCAGAAATTTGTTTCTATATGTTTTCTGGTTTCTCAAAGAATAAGTTTTATAATATAGAACAAAAGCATGAGATGATGGATGATGTAAGAATAAGTATTCTCTTTTTGAGGAGAGCTGATAATGCTTAGTAAACACATGGATATTGTGTTATTTTGAGGAAGTTAAAAGATGAGAGGTGAGCTAGGTATATGGACATGTTAATATAATTCCAGCACTTGAGAGGCTGAGGCAGGAGGGTGATCTAAACATAGAAATTCAAGATATCTATATAATAATATCAGTCTTACATAGATACATGCATGTATACATAATTACATGAATAAGAATATGGGGTATGTTTGTATGCCTTTGTGCCTATATTTATGGTCTATATCTATGGCTAACCACTGTGGACCTGAGAGACAGAAGTTTAGTGATATTGGTTTTTTATTTTTATCTACTTAAAAAAACAAAGATCATATTTTTGGGAAACTATGAAAAGAAAGTTTGTTCCAGATCAGTTAACATTAGACAAACACTTATTTCCTGTCTGTTCCCATCTTCACTAGAAGAAAGGTGCATTTGGTATTATGTTGAAAACAAGACAGAAAACCATCCATCTTAGTGGCTAATACTTAAATCAAGATTCATTGGCTCAATTGACTGCCAGAGAGATGTGGAAAATCATCCATTACCTTTGTTTACCTACAGTTTGCATGGTCTAAGAAACTTTAGGAGCCTTTCATCTATGTCTTTACTAGGTATCTTCTCTCTAAGCATCATGAAGATATCTTCCATCATTTTTGGTTCACTTCCCACTTCCTTACCCAGTTCTGTAAGTGTAATATTATGGTATAAAACTAAAGTAGGAGAAACTGAACTACTGTTTTTCTGAACTACCCTGCCACCTTTTTCCCCACCTTTCTCTTCCAAAGGTGACAGAAGAAAATCTTTTGCTCCAAAGAGATTTGGAATTTTTCCAGGTCTCTAAATATTTCATTTCATATTGAGAAACACTTAATGGCTCTCAGTAAATAGTTCAAAGAATGGGGAAAAAAGATGAAGGGAGGAAGGAAATGAGTGGTAGGTGAATGAATATATAAATGGGTAATTGATTAATAGATGGGTGGAAGAATGAATGGAAGAAGTGTGGACAGATGAAGAGATGAATGGTTGGATCAATAGTTGGAGTGAAAGGATGGATAAAAATGGATGATAGATTCACAGATGGATAAGAGGATGGATATATGAATAGAGGGCTATATTGTTGAATGACTAGATTGTTGAACAAGAAATGCTTGGATGAACAAGTAGCTTGGTGAGTTCGTGACTATGTAGATAATTGAATGAGTAAATAAATGAATAACTCACTGTAAAAAAATTTCACTTTTGTTTATAAATGAATAAAATCTCATCATGTGAGGAAAAAGTGACACACACATTTGGGACTACTAAAAGAGAGAGAGAGAGAGAGACAGAGAGACAGAGAGACAGAGAGACAGAGAGACAGAGAGACAGAGAGAACTAGTTTAAGATACATCATCTCAGAGAGGTTTATTTTATGCCCTCCATGTAAACAGAAGTACGAGCCTGTGTGGGGCAATGAGAAAGTCAGGTCCAACTCATTCATTCATTCTGGTCCTTCTCATAAATTACAAATGCCACTGATGCTCTGGGCCTATAGATAAGAAGCCAATGTAAAATAAAATGTACTATTAATAAATATTGTTTTGACACTTCATATACATTATCCTGCTCACTCTGTAAGCAATCCTAGGAAAGAGGATTTCTCCTTATTTCAGAGTGGAAGATAATCTGTACTTTGAGCCCACATTTTATTATGCACAGAATCACATAGAAAATAAATGGCTTTGGAGCCATTTAGTCCAGCAGACTTAGTTCTTTCATTTGCAATATTAGATCTTTTATGAGATGCCAAAATGCAAAATGATGGTTGTATGTACCTTATAGGGCTGTGGAGAGGCTTTAAAATGTTTTCTGTAAAATTTCCCAAGTTATATACAAACATACACTGTAGCTGTTTAATATTTAACCATTTGATTATTATTCAACTGGGCTTTGTTGACCAACTGCTACAAGGCCAGGTGCTCAAAAAGTATCCTGGTGAACAGCAACCTATGCCTGTAATCGAGTATCAGTTGATATAATGAGGGACATGATTCACATTAAATCTATACTCTGCCAAAGCTCATTGTCTGTCTGCAGAGAGAAACAAGTAAAAATATAAATACAAGCCTGTGGACCAGCTAGAATAGAGATGCATCTATGTTAATAACATGTGCATCTCTTAGGAAGGAATGTTTAATTCTGCCTCAAGGAATTTTGAAAAGTTTATTAGAATAGCGGAGATATTAGAGATGAACAAAGTAAGGATCTTATCTACTGTAGTGCAGATAAACACAACAAAAGTCAAAAAGCAGGGAATGATGTGAGATGTTCTTTCATCAGCATGAAGCCTGGTGGGCTCAAGGAATAAGGTGGCAATAGGTCCCATCAGAGCACAAGTGCCCAGTAGAAATTATACAGCAAGTCCCAGATATGATTTTGAATTTTCTAACAGCTACATTAAAGAGGCAAGTAGAAATTAATTATAATTAATAATACTTTTACTTAGTAACTGAAACATTATTTTGATATTATCAATACTTTAAAATACTAGTGATTGTGTTTTTCATTATATCAGAGCTGTTTTTGAAGGTCATGTGTACCTTAAGCTTGAAGAAACTTCAACTGTATAAAACACATTCTAAGTGCTCAAGAACCTCTTTTGGAGAGATTAAAAAGGCCAGAGCCTTGATTCAGAACCATGGACAGTACCAATATTAACCTACCAATAGAAACCTATCAAAAACATCTTCACAGAAGTAAGGGAAACTCAGCCATTTCTAAAGGCCTACTAAGGTCATTTCTCTTCTATACCTGGCTACCCTCTAGTGTTCCCTATCTATGTAATCTCTCCACAGTCTATCCCTCTTGTGTCAAAGCAGAATTCAGGAGGCATTCTTCCGTCAAATAAAATGAATATAGACAACTGTCAGCATGGATTCTAAAATCTGTCCTGAATTCATCCATCTCTATGATACTGCAAGATTAATATCCTTTGTTAAAAGCACAACAGTATAGTTAATAGTCATCCTACAATGATTCTAGGACTCTCCAATTTGATTTCTCCATTGCTACCAGGAAAATGTCATCATTTTAATTTTATTCTGAAAAGAGAATTTTGAGGCCTTTTCTTTTGTCATCATGGTAAAGCAGGGCTCCAGGCAAGATGCTCCATAGAGTGGCACTGCAGCCTCTCCCTGCTCCTGTCACAATTAACTCTTTACTATAGTAGCAGTGGCCTTCATTCAGTTCCTTGTGCATGACCTATTCCTTTCAGCCATAAGGTCTTAGACCACACTGCACTTTCTACCTTGAGTGTTCTTATGGCTCCTGTTACTATGTACCCTTCAGATCATATTTGAAGCCCTATGCCTAAAGGAGAATTATCTGATAAGATAAAATTCACTGCAATATTAAGAGTACTATTTTTTTATGTTACCCTGAATTTCTAGTGTGTTAGTGTGATCCAAATCCCCCATTACTAAATCTGAGAAGAGGATACCTGTGATTTTGTTCCCCTTTGATTTCTCAGTGCTTAGCTAATTGCATTATTCATGCAACTTCCCAAGCATCAAACATTTACTGGGGACCAGGAAGGGAACAGGTACTACATGCATTCCTGGTCAAATCTTGGAGAAGCTAAGGGTCTGGGGAAATTCTCCCTTGGAGCTACTTACCTGGTTTATAGACATAGAATATTATTTAATAATAATGCCAAGTGACTATTCCATAGTTTCTCCTTCAAATTCACCCAGACAAAATTAACAGTTTTTTTTTCAGCTAAAAGTATAATAAGTTTATATTTTTAGGAAAGTTCAGGCAAAGAAAACTGAACACTTACGTACCTAAGTCACTTTAAGCAAAGCAAGCCCTTCCTTTCTTGAAGATACAAACAATGAAAGTTCTGCCCAATTCATCAAAACACAATACAGTTATGAACAATCCCGTGGGCCTTTTTCAATGTTGGAAAGATGGCTTGACAACTTCTTTGAGTCATTTCTGAGATGGAAGTGACACTAACTCAAATGATTCTGTGACAGATGTTCTCATGCTTTCAAATGGAAGAGGATAACCATGAGTAAAATGTTTCAAATGTGGTCAGGTTACATCCTTAACTGAAACCCAGTAAAGGGTCTGTGCAAAGACTTAGAGGATAAGTCAAGAAAAGCATTAGTTTTAGAAGGCCATGTAGGAAGGAGGGCATAGGGAAGTCAATATTCATCATCTTTATTTGAGTTGTTCTCCATAGGAGGTCCTCATTTCTCTTGTTCCAGAGGAAGTTTTGTGTGATTAAATACTTTGAGACAAAAATAGTGGTATAGACTTCTTCTGGGATGCTGTGAGGAAGACTGTCAAAAAGGTCAGTTGCTTGATAAAACTTGCCAGCACACATAGGATCTACTCTGGTACAGATGCTATGTAGAATGTTTTACATATATTAATTCATCTGGTCCTTACATTTTTTATTAACCCAGAACATGGATGACAAAGCTGAGTCACAGGGAAGCAAATTAGCAACTCAAATTGCTCAGCTAATAAAACCTAAGACAGCTGATAGCTTCCCAGTCGGGCTTCCGAAATGATGCCCTTAACTGCTGTATCCAACCACCTCATAAAGTCACATACTTTTAAGTCTTAAAGAATTTTAAAACTCATTTGATTTTTGTAACAGTGTGAAAAGTACAAATGTCAGAGTTATAATATATTGACAATTGAAGATCTATAAGAGGAAGACAGGACAAACATGGTAGGATGTAAGCCAAGAGGAAACAGAACTTATACAAATTAGCTTACCTTCTATTTCAGGTACATAAAATCTACAACATCAACATATCACTGCATCAGTGATAAAATTAGTGTAAATTACAGTTGACAATACTATGATTATATACTGTAAATTTACATATAAACTCAAACTGTATTGACTGTGGAACCATCATTATTTCGAATTTCTATTTAAAAATGCCATCTACTCAACCACAGTCCACACATCTATCAATTTGTGTTTTTCAAAGAAAACATTTCATAAGGACCAAGAGCTGGTGAAAACTGTAAGTAATTCACAGTATTACTATATTGCAGTAAGTTTAGCAGTCAGTGCTTGATTATGATGGTCAAGTAGAAAAGACATTCATATAAAGGCTATCTGGTCACAAAGCTATGCCCCTCTCACACACAACAAAAGCTAGAGAATTGTGTGTCCTTTTTACTGAGACTGTTAGAAACCATCCAGGAGAGAGTTTTAGAACTGTGCCTCTAATGGACAGTTTTGGCTTCTCTTGCACAAAGTAAGTTGATGTAATATTGAAGTTGGACATCTTCTGTTCCTGTGGCAACAAAACCACCAATTGGTGAAAAGGGGATATCTGACAGTGTGATAAGTTTCTTTAAGCCATATTCTTGCAGGCTAGAAGGAGGAGATATTGTTTGGTTTGTACAGGATTCACTAAAAAGATTTTTAAAAATTGAAGTATAAATAATAGCACCTGTTAAATAGCATTGTTAGCATGTTGAATTATGATGAATTTTCCTTAATGGTTCAAATTAATTAGGCTATGCATACTTTAAAACTTTAATAAAATGCCTTATCCTTGTATACTCTAAGATCAACAAATAGATAGACAAATGGGACCTCATAAAATCGCAAAGGTTCTGCAAGGCAAAGGACATTGTCATTAGGACAAAATGGCAACCAACAGATTAGGAAAAGATTTTTACCAATCCTACATCTTATAGAGGGCTAATATCCAATATATACAAAAAACTCAAGAAGTTAGACTCCAGAAAATCAAATAACCCTATTAAAAATGGGGAACAGAGCTAAACATTAAATTCTCAACTGAGGAATATTGAATAGCCAAAAAGTACCTAAAGAAATGTTCAACATCCTTAGTCATCAGGGAAATGCAAATCAAAACAGCCCTGAGATTCCACCTCATACCATTCAGAATAGCTAGGATCAAAAACTCAGGTGACAGCAGATGTTGGCAAAAATATGGAGAAAGAGGAACACTTTTCCATTGTTGGTGGGATTGCAAGCTGATACAACCAATCTGGATATCAGTCTGGCAATTTGTCAGAAAATTAAACTTAGTATTACCTGAGGACTCAGCTATACCACTCCTGGGCATATATCCAAAAGATATTCCAACCGATAACAAGGACACATGCTCTACTACGTTCATAGCAGCCTTATTTATAATAGCCAGAAGCTGGAAAGAACCCAGATGTCCTTCAACAGAGGAATGGATATAGAATATGTGGTACATTTACACAGTGTAATACTTACTACTAAGCTACTAAAAACAATGACTTCACCTTCTGGTCTGGGTCGGTGCCCTGAGCAGATCTTGGGGGCAAACTCCACAGCCAGTCCCACAACACCCAGAGAAAGATCAACTCCCAAGCACTCTACATGCTCCAGTCAGATATAGTGAGGACAGGTAGCACTAGAGATAATCAGATGGCAGGAGGCATGGACAAGGACATAAGCAACAGAAACCAAGGTTACTTGTCATCATCAGAACCCAAGTCTCCCACCATACAAGTTCTGGATACACCATCACACCAGAAAAGCAAGAAAATCACTTCTAATCAGTTCTAAAATCACTTCTCATGGTGGTGATAGAGGAATTTAAGAAGGACATAAACAACTCCCTCAAAGAAATACAGGAGAACACAGGTAAACAACTAGAAGCCCTTAAAGAGGAAACACAAAAATCCCTTAAAGAATTACAGAAAAACACAATCAAATCAGTGAAGGAAATGAAAAAAAAAAATCCAAGATCTAAAAATGGAACTAGAAACAATAAAGAAACCTCATGGTACCTTCCCCAAAATTGACCATATAATTGGTCACAAAACAGGCCTCAAGAGGTACAAGAAGATTGAAATGATCCCATGCACCCTATCAGATCACCAAGGACTAAGGATGGTCTTAAATACCAACAAAAACAACAGAAAGCACACACACACGGAAGCTGAACAACGCTCTACTCAATCACAACTTGGTCAAGAAAGAAATAAAGAAATTAAAGGTTTTTTAGAATTTAATGAAAATGAAGACACGTCATACCAAAACTTATGGGACACAATAAAAGCAGTGGTAAGAGGAAAACTCAGAGCTCTAATTGCCTCCAAAGTGAAACTGAATAGAGCTTATACTAGCAGCTTGACAGCACACCTGAAAGCTCTTCAAGAAAAAGAAGCAAATACACCCAAGAGAAGCAGATGGCAGAAAAGAATCAAACCAAGTAGAAACAAAAAGAACTATACAAAGAATCAAAAAAAAAAAAAAAAAAAAAAAAAAAAAAAAAAAACACAGGAGCTGGTTCTTTGAGAAAATCAACAAGATAGATAAACCCTTAGCCAGACTAACTAGCGGGCACAGAGACAGTATCCAAATTAATAAAATCAGAAATGAAAAGGGAGACATAACAATGAAAAATATCTTAAAATAACTGTTCTGTTTGTTGAATATTAACAGTTGAAAATATTAGAATCATATTCTTAAAAACATCATGGAAGTATTATTGATAATTTTCTCACTGTGCTTGAAATTAGCATTTTTATAATGTTTAACTTCAAAGAGTTTTTGCTATTTTGAAATTTTTAAAATATACTTACTGATAAAATAATTTCTCTCCTAGGAATACTGATAATCTTTTTTAAGTAAACTGATTGTTAGACAATGTACACAGATATATAATGTGTTTTAAATAGTCTCTCACTATGTCACATGGTATCATATAAGAACTTTTGAATATATTTCTTAATGATTGATTTTTAATATTTTATGCTCTTTTACTATGCTTAACTCCCAAAGAATATTTTGTATGTTTTGAAAGAATTTAGTATTCAACTTTAGATATAGGATCCTCAGTTATGAGTAGTATTAAATAGTTACTAATGAAATTTTTAGGGTATGAAAGAATATGAACATAAAAATTGAACAAATTTTGTATGTATCATTTGATCCTCAAAATACTCAATGTTATTAATATGTTCGATGTATAAAATGCATTTAAATAATAAAAAAATTTAAGAAAAAAGTATAATGACTTCATGAAATTCTTAGGCAAATGGATGGATATAGAAAATATCATCCTCTCTTCCGGTCCCAGGCACTGTGGAGCCCCAGGTTGCCGTGCAGACATGGCCAAGTCCAAGAACCACACCACACACAACCAGTCCCCCAAACGGCACAAAAATGGCATCAAGAAACTCTGGTCACAAAGATACGAATCTCTAAAGGGGGTTGACCCCAAGTTCCTGAGGAATATGCGCTTTGCCATGAAGCACAGGAAGAAAGGCCTGAAGAAGATGCAGGCCAACAACGCAAAGGCAGTGAGTGCATGCTCAGAGGCCATCAAGGCCCTGGTGAAGCCTCAGGCTGTCAAGCCCAAGATGCCAAAGGGTCCCAGCCGCAAACTCAGCCATCTGGCGTTCATCGCTCACCCCAAGCTTGGGAAGAAGATTCGAAGCTACATGGCTAAGGGTCAAAGGCTCTGCCAACTAAAGCCCAAGGTTCAAACAAAGGCAGGGGCTCCAGCTAAGGCCCAGGCTTCAGCTCCAGCCCAGGCTCCCAAAGGTGCCCAGGCCCCTGTGAAGGCCCCATAGAAAAGGCTCCTGCCAGTGTGAAGACACCTACTTACACACTGTTTGCAGATGACCAGTGTCCTATGCTGTTTTTACAAATAAACTCGAGGCAAGATCTGTTAAAAAAAAAAAAGAAAGAAAGAAAGAAAGAAAGAAAGAAAGAAAGAAAGAAAGAAGGAAGGAAAGAAAGAGAGAAAAGAAAAGAAAAAAGAAAAAGAAAAAGAAAGTATCATCCTGAGTGAGGTAACATAGTCACAAAAGAATATTCATGATATGCACTCACTGATAAGTGGATACTAGCCCCAAAGCTCAGAATACCCAAGATACAATTCACAGACCACATGAAGCTCAAGAAGAAGGAAGACCAAAGTGTGGATGCTTCAGTCCTTCTTAGAAGGGAGAACAAAATACTCACAGGAGCAAATACAGAGACAAAGTATGGAGCAGAGACTGAAGGAAAGGCCATCTAGACACTGCCCCATCTGATCCATCCCATATACAGTCACCAATGCAGACTTTATTGCGGATGCCAAGAAGTGCATGCTGAAAAGAGCCTGATGTGGCTATCTCTTGAGAGGCTCTGCCAGAGCCTGACAAATACAGAGATGGATGCTCACAGCCAACCATTGGACTGAGCATGGGGTCCTCAATAGAGGAGTTAGAGAAAAGGACTGAAGGAGCTGAAAGGGTTTGCAACCCCATAGGAAGAACAGCAATATCAACCAACCAGTCCCCCCAGAGCTCCCAGGGACTAAACCACTAACCAAAGAGTACACATGGATTGACTTATGGCTCCAGCTGCATATGTAGCAGAGGATGACCTTGTCTGGCATCAGTGGGAGGAGAGGCCTTTGGTCCTGTGAAGGCTGGATGCCCCAGTGTAGGGTAATACCAGGGTGGGGAGGTGTGAGTGGGTAGGTGGGTAGGGGAGCACCATCAAAGAAGCAGAGGGAGGGGGATAGGATAGAGGCTTTCCAGGGAGGGAGTGAAACCGGAAAAAGGGATAACATTTGAAATGTAAATAAAGAAAATATACAATAAAAAAAAAAAAAGAAAAAAGAATGAACTTAACTTCTCCCTGCAAAGTTGCTATTGCAATGTACTTGAATTAATGACACTGTTGTAATTATAAAAACTATGGCATTCCTGTGAGCATAAGACTGGAATGGAATCTGTTCCATTTAATGCCCAATCTAACTAGGAATATGAGTTACACTCAGCTATATCCTGGGAAATGTCAGCAGCTTTGGTTCTTTGGCTCATGAGAGCTTCTGTGTGGGCAGGTTCTTTTGTTGTTGTTGTTTTTCTTTTTGTTTTTGGGTTTTTTTTTAAGATTTATTTATTTTTCTGAGTACACTGTAACTGTCTTCATGCACACCAGACGAGGGCATCAGATCCCATTACAAATTGTTGTGAGCCACCATGTGGTTGCTGGGAATTGAACTCAGGACCTCTGGAAGAGCAGTCAGTTCTCTTAACCGCTGAGCCATCTCTCCAGACCCTATGTTGGCAGGTTCTAACTGCATAGACACACATGCACATATACATACACAATCTACCTCAGCAGCTGGAGCCATAGATCAAGAGATCTAAGCATGAAAATTATATGACTTGAAGTCATTGCCTGAAGTCCTACATTATCTAACAACCCTTTCAAGTTGTCACTGTCAGTGGGCTCATGTCAGATGAATTATTAAGCTTGCTTAAAGTCCTTGTGAGCAGATGTTCATGCAAGTCAAAGCACTTTCCACATCAGGAATTGCTGAACTGCTATTCCTACTCTTTAATTAGGCTTGGAACAGAAGCAACAATTAGACTTCTCAATCTCTGAAGGCAAAAGAGTCGTCACAAAGTTCAGCTATATTCTTCTTTCAACAATTTTTTTTCTTTTATTGGATATTTTCTTTATTTACATTTTAAATGTTATCCCCTTTCCAAGTCTCACCTCTGGAGCCCCCATTCCATTCCCCCTACCCCTGCCTCTATGAGGGTACTCCCCCACTGTCTTAGTCAGGGTTTCTATTCCTGCACAAAACATCATGACCATGAAGCAAGTTGGGGAGGAAAGGGTTTATTTGGCTTACTTCCACATTGCTGTTGATCACCAGAGGAAGTCAGGACTAGAACTCAAGCAGGTCAGGAAGCAGGAGCTGATGCAGAGGCCATGGAGGGATGTTCCTTACTGGCTTGCTTCTCCTGACTTGCTCAGCCTGCTCTCTTATAGAACCCAAGACTTCCAGCCCAGGGATGGCACCACCCACAAGGGGCCGTACCCCCTTGGTCACTAATTGAGAAAATGCCCCACAGCTGGATTTCATGGAGGCACTTCCCCAACTGAAACTCCCTTCTTTGTGATAACTCCAGCCTGTGTTAAGTTGGCACATAAAACCAGCCAGTATACCCACTCAGCCACCCACCCACTCCCACCTTCCCACCCTGGCATTCCCCTACACTGGGTCATCGAACACCCTCAGGCCCAAGGGCCACTTCTCCCACTTATGTCCAACAAAGCCATCCTCTGCCACATATGCAACCAGAGCCATGGGTCCTTCCATGTGTGCTCTTTGGTTGGTTGTCCAGTCCCTGGGAGCTCCAGAGGTCTGGCCAGTATAATAAAGAGCTTCTTCCTATGAAGATCACAACCTTGCTCAGATTGTTCAGCCCTCTGAGAGCCAGGAAGCACAATGCTGAAACCAGTGTATGTTCAAGTGCTGTTTAAAACTGCTTTCCATGAAGCCCAAAATACCACCGATGTGCTTAGAGAATTGTAAATCCTAAAACCCTTCTGATTGTTTTTACTAGGAACTGCAGATACTACATAAGCTTTATCACATACCAAATTATGATTTTATACATCATGTTACAAACCATAGTTGGTAAGTAGTTGAAATCAATGAGTTGTTGAAGACCTTAAAATAAATCTACACACCATTTTTGATTGAGGAGAAATCTAAAATTCTTAAGTTTTTGTTATTATTGTATTTTTCTCTTTTTAAGCCACAACTGTAAATATTTGTCATGTTTAGGAAGTTAAACTAGAGATACAAAGCTAATTTTGAGGGAAATGAAGTGTTTAGTAATAACCAAAGTTAACTCATTTTTAAAACTACTGTGTCTTTGGTAAAAATATTAAAATATTATAGAAAACATAAGACTCTAAGTCATACATGTCATGTCCTCTTAGCACTTTGAGGAGACTGTCCAAGCATGAAGAACTCTTTAATATACACTACACTACCCTGTACCATTTATAATGTTAGAAGAATAATATCTTTGGCTGTTCCAAACTGTCACTTCATTCCCTGCATTGCTCACTGCCCACTCCTGATTTCTTGGTTTTCTTAGCATCTCAGAAGCTAACCTGAACATGAAGACTAAGTTTCTTATGTAAGAGTACTGGATGTTTCTTAGACTTGAAAGTTAAAGAGCAAGAAGAAAACCCTAAGAAAAAAATCCTTTGGGAAATATTGTGGCTACCCTAGATATTTGTGGGTATATGAGTATTGAGACTATCCTGTGCAAAGTGGAATATGGAGGAGAGTTGCTTCTGAAGACAAAGCATATGTCATACAGTACTCATAGCACAATGTAAATCGTTTGAGGAATGCCCTGTGGTACTTTTTTGCGGGAGAGTCACCTGCTCTGGCCTCCAGAGCTCTGCTGTGAGTGTCACAGATAGCTTCCTACACATTCCACAATGCAGTCCTTCACCTCTGGCAGAGTCTTAGAAAGCACAGATTTGTGTGACATTTGAGGAAGAAATATCCACTGGAAATAACCTCAGAAAACTCAGAAAAAGAGATCTGGCAAGAATGGCCTGTTTAGTTTTGTATCATCCACTGTGCTAGTTTGTTCAGAGTTATTACTGAACAAACTTGTAAGGCTTCCCAGTCTTGACCCATTGTAACTAACTAGCAGAGAAACCCGATGGTAGCAGGCTGTGGTTCCAGCCTGGGCCAACCACAGCAGCCTTATGAAAGTCCGTGGTTCTGGATTCATAGGGCTCCAGTCTCTCTTGAGTTACAAGTTCAGCTTAGTCTCAGAAGAAGGCTTCTCGGACACTTCCGTAACTATACTTCTAATAATTTAAAAGATTGTTGGGATGTTCTTCTGAGAACTATTATCCTTGTGAGTGGGAGAGCCTGAGAGGCCTCTGAACCAAGGCTTCCTTTTGAAAAATATCCGTATTTTGTTGCTAAGGCAACAAGGGCCGTCAGGGCAGAACAGGAGTTAGTTTCCATGTGGAAAGTATTAATGGCAGCAATGATTGGTGAAACTGGGCCAGAGGCACATTGTTCCTGATTTAGCACATGCTATTTTTTCCTTTTTGTTCTTAGGCCACCTTTTCTGGGGTGAGGAGACCTTTGATGAAGAAAAGTCAACCCCAGAACAACAAACAGTGATTGTAGTTCATGAGAGAGACCATTCATAAATGCAAAGCCATAGACAAGCCCCATCTAGAAACTATCATAGAATCTTTGTGAATGTTTTAAGTATAGAATTTCTGTTTTGGTCTATTAGAGACCAAATACAGTTAGAACGGTCTCTTTTTTTTTCAAGCATTTTCATTTTTTCTTTCCTATGATTTCACATGAGCATTACAAACAAGCAGAAATACCCTTTGAGAAACAGTTTCTTTTCTTTGAGAAACAAACTGTTTCTCAAAGCCAGATGGACTCAGGTATAATTTCTATATTGTCAATGAGAAACACATAAGTCTCAGGTCAAATATTCAGGAAATTCAGCATTTCTTTTTCTACAGGAGGGTAAATAGCATATCATGGGTAAATGCAGACTTACCCATTTTAGGTGCTGATGTTTTCTGAATCAAAGGGCCTGAAACCATTATAGCTTACAATCTTGGAACCTTAGAAGCTTAATTTGTATAATGGTGATAAGAATAGATCGTCCCTCAGGAGGCAATATTGGCAGGAGCATAGGAAGAACTATATATGTCACAAAAGAAATGTACAATAAATGTTATCCATGATTGTAAAAGTGTGAGAATCAATAATCTTGCCCATGTCCATTAGAAAGTGCAGGGTTTTGGCACAAATTCCAACAGCTATTTCTTTAAAATGTTTTAAAATATTTAATAAAAAATATTATTTTTAATACTTGTCTTTGTTATTTTGTGGGTTCTTCTCCACCCCCCACATCCCAGTTTTACCACTATCACTAGATAGGAGAGAAAGAAGGATAGAGGGAAGAGATAGACAGACAAACAGGAAGATAGACAGGTGATAGAGACAGAGGGAGAAAGAAAGAGACAGAGAGATCTGAATCTAATTTCTTCTTGTTTCTTATTTGCTTATTGCTGGTCTTTGCTGCTTTGTGAGTTCTTAGTTTTCCTGCCTTTTATTTCCACCCACC